>NC_056746.1:416391392-416508892 GCF_019279795.1 Protopterus annectens
AAAAGGCCCCCCCCCCCCTTGAGGAGCACTGACTCGTCCGCAGAGGGTTTGGATATCCACCGCCTCGTTGTTTGAGGATCTCTAAGATGTCTGCAAATGAGACATCATCCGAGGACGACTGGGACCCCTCTGCATCATCCATATCAGTGTCTGATGTAATAGACTCGGGAGTCCAAGTGCTTCCTCTTGCACGAGCTCTTGCTTGGGGTTCACTCCGAAGACAACACCGAAGAACCCCCAGGAGGAGGGGTACCCCCACTGGGGGTAACCTCAGGCCTCGGGGCTCCGCTGGCTACGGACAGGGAACTGCCAAAGACCCAGTCTCCACGCCCAGGGAAGGTGCCGGTAAAGCCGGAGAGATGGCAAGAGGACTTGGCCAAGGCACTCCTCATGGCCCTGAAAGCCGGACCCCAGAATCCTGGGAGTGTCCGGTCTCGAGCCGTGATAGCCGATGGAAGTCCCGCGAAGCACCGAGGGGAGGCTCGGAACCGAAAGCTTAGGTCCCAAACATCACCCCGGGTCCAGCCGAAGAAGTCCGTACCAAACTCGGACCAAGGCCGGGTTGGAGTAAGGGTCGGAGCCGACCCTGAGATCTCCACTGCTCCAACAGCACCTGCTCCGACGGAGCCAAGCAGTCGGAGGAGGAATGGCAATGGGATGGGCCAAGGTCATCGGCTCAAGCCAACTGGGTCGGAACCGAAACAAATTTTGGAAGACTGGGGACTGGAACAGTCTTTGGAGCACCCTGTCTATATCAGAATCTGACATTCTCGAAGACCGAGAGGAAACAGAACGGGTTCGAGGCGGCCTCCATCGGCCCCAAAGGGCTAGGGGACTGGCTCGAGGCGACTCGATGAGTATCGGCGCCGAGGGAATACATACACCAGATTCCATCGGTGCGAGGTGGACTTCGGCGCCGAGGAGGAAGTGTCTGAGCAGGCGACCCTTGTCGGCTCCGAGCAGCGGAGCCGGCGAAGGTGACCCGCCTCGATGCCCCAGCCATCGGCTCCGAAGCCAGAGGAGTCGAGCACTGGTGGCATCGAGGCAGACCGTTCCGACCTGCGGCTCCAAGTCTTTGGAGCCGAAGGAGAGGCCTGCCTATGTCTCTTGGCGGTCGGATCCGACGGACTGGTCGGAACCGGCGCCCTTTTCTTTTAGCCGGAGAAGGAGAGGATGCCAAGGCTTCTTCAAAGGAAGGTTTAATTAACCCTTAAGAATCAATTTATTTTTCCTCTCCTGGAGGACCCTTGAGGAAAAAGCGTGACATACGCTGCATGACTCCTGCAAGTGTTTTGCCCTAAACAATATACACAGAGAATGATCGTCTGTGATAGACATTTTGAAACCACATTTGAACATTTTTAAAGCCCGAAGGCCTAGGAGTTTGAGACATTATATTAAACAATTCCAGTAACTTTGACAGGAAAGTAAACAACTATAGATTTACTGATGACAAACCTAAAAAAATAGGCTTACAGTTATAGCTTAACGCAAACACTTTCTGTAAATGACAGGGAACTCTGAAACCCTGTAAAGTTTTAAAAGGGTTGACAGTCCGGGAAGGCCCTGGATGAAGGGGGGGGCCGAAATCAAACTCAACCCAATCACACACAACAAGTTTTCGCAATCCAAACACACACAATAAGAGCGTTAGCCGTTAAAACAGCTTTTGTGACAAAAAACAGCAAAAAAACTGACAGAAAAGTTAGTTAATAATAACTACTCAGCCCAGCCAGCTCGAGACCACGTCTTCGCAGGGAAGCGGCAAACGAGATCTGGGGGACTGGTAGTGGTGCATCCTGGGATATAGTAAGCTCAGCCAATAAGAGACTTCGCTCTTTGGCATAAGCGTGCCGAGTCGGAGCCGAGGGATCGGCTCCGAACCCATCAGTCAGAATGTAGGCGAGATAGGATCACATAACATCATACATTACAGAATCTAGAAACCTATTACTGTTGGTGTTCTACAGGTCCCACACCCCTGCTTAATAGAATTATTTTCTCCACAAATGCTATAATACAGGCTTTGCCAGTAAGGGGCTTTGAAAGAATGGAAGAAAAAGCTGAAATGCAAGACAGAATTCAAAATGAAACTAAAAGTAGTAGTCTGTCTGGGTGGGGTTGGGAAGCCTGGGAAACAGGTTGCAGGGGAGTCCTTTGCCTAGGACTCTATTTCACTTAAGGCTAGTCCTGACCTCTTGCTTCACCCTTTAAAAAGAAGTTAAAAACTCTGTTTTAGGTATGCTTTTTTATGAAACCTAATTTTACTAAACTGGACTCAAATGTTTATCTCTATTGTCTTACACATTTTAATAATTTGGTTTTATACATTTTAATTAATGTGAAGTACTTGCTATGTTTTAGGTCCTATACAAATCAAAGATTTATTGATTCAGCCATCAATAGAAGTGCATTTCTACGATCACAAATTTCTGCTGAAAAAAAACTCAGATATTAAAAAAAAGATGCATCTGATCATAGTGTAATATGGTACATGCCATTAAAAAATAGGCCACAGACTTTTGGATGACTTAAGCTTCATTTTAATGCATTACAAATGAATAATTCTGAAGTAAGAAAATAATCAATCGTTTCAAAAAATAGTCACTATATTTACATGCCTGTTCTTTACAGCTACCAAAAGAGATTTTTTTCAGATTACACGTGTGATGCTTACAGTGGCACAATACCTGGAGGTTAAATATTTGTTTTTATTCATCTTTTTAACACCTTTATTGAATTATCACTTGTGACACAGGCACATTTATATAAAAGTAATCAAACTGTATTAACAAGTTAAAATTAAACATTATACTTCACATATATTGCTATACATCATATAGCCTAAGCAATATTACATAAATTATTCAATTTCTGCCTAATACCTTAGTATTACCTACATCAAATGATCAATTATTTGAAAAAACATAGTCACAACATTTACATGCCTGTTCTTCATGGTTACTAAAAAGATTTTTCAGCTGACAGGTGAGATGCTTACAACAGCACAATACCTGGATGTTAAATATTTACTTTCATTCATCTTAACACCTTATTACTACTTAAAGCTTTTTTTTACTGGAGTTTATTACTAATGATATGGGAAGCAGGTGGCTTGACTATGGTCAGCTATGATGTATAACGCTGAGAATCTGGGAAGCAGGTGGCTTAGCTATGGTCAGCTATGATGTATAACACTGAGAAATATTGTGTTAAGTCATGTAAGCAACATACTTTAGCCTCAGGCCAACAACTGCTGTTCATGCGTTATACTGTGCACTGCCAAATGCAAAACTCCTAGTCAGCATATAAAGGAATGAAGAAGAAGAGAACTGTGAAAGGAATGAAACCAGTAAAACATTTTTTTATACTGCAACACAGATTACAAATGAAAGGTTCTTGAAATCGTGCAAAACAGCACGGAAACACACTCTTTGAACACAAGGTGGCACTGCTGCTAACTGTTCAGATTTAAACTCAAAACTGTTTCAAGACAAATGATGTAACCATTTCAGAAAGCTATTACTTGATAATACACCGATCTAAAACACAACATCATTTATCTACATTTATGGCAAAGCTTATCATTTGCCATTGTAAAAAAGGCAGCCACAAAACAAAGCAAGCAAACACTTTTATGGTATAGTTAATGCAAGCTTGTAAGTCAGGATGTACTTCTTCACGTTGGCATTTGCTTTCTGGATGCAGAATGTTTTAATCAATAATTCAGCTAAGCCATGCTAAATACATATATGGGGACAATGTAATTTGAATATTTCCTACCATTCCAAGAAAATGCCATTCTCTTTTGTGCAAAATATATTTAATTGAAAAAAAAAAAAAAAAAAAAAATATATATATATATATATATATATATATATATATATATATATATAAAAGATATAGTACAGAATCAATTAAACCACTAAAACTATTTCTTAAGAGACGTCCCATGGCTCTCAAAAAGCAGTTTTGGTTCACAAGGTCAGATGTCTATTTTTGTCTTAATTGTCTGTCAAACAATGTGTTGCTGTTTTTTTTTTTTCTAACTAGTCACTTCTGCCAGAGAATAGTTTATAAATAACTATCTTTCATTTTGTTAATAGAATTTATTTAAACAAATTTTCCATTAGTGAAGCCACTCATGTAAGTCGCCTAATCAGACACAAATCTGTCTATGTTAAGCATTTCAGAAGTAAGCAGTATCTTCACAATTTTCCTTTTAACATTTAGGATGAATTTCTGCAGTTCATTGTTCACCCCTATGCAGCAAAGAGCAGGATGACATCTTACCATGTCAAAAGGGAACTATATTACTTGAATGCAGCATGTCCTCAGACTGTATCTGTCACGTGGTAATACTCCAGTCAAGTAATGGAACACATCACCATGTAAACCTAGTAAAACATCAGCATGTTCTTCAGTGCACGGGTGCCAACAGTGAGCTGCAGGAATTAATAAGCTCATGATGCAGATTATTTTTAAAACACAAAACCTGGCGAGATTTGTGTCTAATGAGAACAGTTAATTTATTTTGTTTGCCTGTTAACTGTGTTGGTATGCTGACCCATAGAGACTCTTATCTCTACAGGTATCATCACATGTAAGTGGCAGGTGTCCACATCATATACCTAGTTTATTTTATGGATTCTGGTTGCTGTTTATTAAATGCACATATTTAAACTCTTACCTTTTTTCTGGTTTACTATGATCTGTGTACAGCATTTAAGCTTCAACACTTAAATGCTGAATAAATGACTGACAATCTCTGTGCTACAGATTTTTAATACAGTGCTTCTTATGTTTATATGCCATTATTTTTTCTTTCCTAGGATTTTTGGCCTAAACAATTCAAGTCAGTGTTACTGGATGTGTTTTCCGAATGTGGTAAGACAGCAAAAGATTTGGTCCATCAATACATCCATCCACAACTACTTTTACCCATTTTTTCACATGAGATCGGGGTGTCACTTCAACAGTGACAAGCACCTGCAGCCAAGTTTCACACCACCAGGTGGCTAGACTTGCCACAGTTGTCCTTCCATACCACACACACACACACACACACACACACCTACGGCCAATTTAGTGTGTCCTATCCACCTAATGCATGTCTTCGGAATATGGGAAGAAACTGGAGCACCCAGAAGAAACCCACAGAAACACAGGGAGGACATGCAGACTCCACAAAGAAGGTACCTCAGTCAAGAATTGAACCAGTGAACCTCTTGCTGTGAGGAGTCAACACTATCTGGTGCACCACTGGGCCACCATCAATATACATGGATTAAACCATCAACAAACCTGCAGAATGAAGTTAACATAACATCTTAGCAGATCTGCTCTATAGTAAATGTCTTTTCTTAAAGGCCTCAGCTTGTGACAGTCCTATATTATGTTTCAAGACCCCTTATATACTACATCATAAGCAAATGTATGTTTCAACATCAGTTATGTCATAACTTTACAATGCATGTTGCCTCATATGTTTTAGTATAAGCCTAAATCCTTAATGTATTTCTATAATAGACCTGATTTTGAATTCAGTTCACCTTACTTGCATAACATGCATAAATCATATACTGGTCTTCACACAAATGTTTAGATTGGTCTGATTTAGCCTAAATGGTTACATAATTAAACAAAATAAAATGTACATTTACTAGTCTTCTATTTATTGTTTTCTCAGTTCATTTTGAACTTTAGATTGCTCATTTCTGGCATGACACTTACTACTGCTTAAACAAAACTGGCAACTGTTTAAGTTCAGCAGCTTTCTGGCATGACAGATGCAATGTAATACTGAAATCTCAGTACTGTCAGCTCAGTGCAGTGGAAGAAGCTCAAACTGTATAGATGAGAATGTTATTCAGAAGCCAGCACATCACTAGCTTGGAAAGAGAAAACATGTAAAACCTTTAGAGAGTGCAGTACCCTGTGTAACTGTGGTCCAGGCACTATTAATACTAAGAATCAGTGACAGAATGTTTAGCATTACATTAAACATCTGAAACTAACTCAGTTTTCTTTAATTTAAGGACAAACAGTCAGAGAAAACTTCTGGAACAAAGCTACTTTTGAACAGTGAGCATGAAGATTTATTTATTTAATTCATTTTCCAATGGTTTTGCTTCACAATTATAAAGACTGTAATTCAGTACCGTAGAGCGTCTTCTGTGTGGCGACATGCGTGAATGGGCGTTCCTTCGTTGAAGGTTGTGCATTAGGCCCGGCAAGCCAGTACGTAAAAATCTACTGCCAATCATTAACGGACCGGAGTTCTGCTGTGGCGACCCCTAACCGGGAAAAGCCGAAAGACACAAACAAACATACAGTAATGGAAGATAATTAACCTAAGGCAGTTTTCCTTTTCTCCTAGGTACTTGTTAAGTTGAAGTAGGAATATTTTAGTAGGAGAGTGGGATACATGTCTCTCATACTGAAAAGTGAAGGGGACACACCCCTCAATATCCCTATATCAATATCCCTACAAAGACTTTTATATACACATTTTTAGGTAAATTTTTTGTATAAATACACATAATTAACAATGATGCTGAATCATTTATTTCAGTTATCTACACAAACATTTCATCATATCCCACTGTCCTATTCAAACTTGCAAAGAAGCTTGTGTGTGTCCTGTAAAGCAAGTGGCATAAAACAAAGAAATAGTTTAGGATGTGATGCCAGTCCACTACAAGATGTGAACACAGTCTAGTGCACCTTGGGCATACACCTATGGGCAATTTAGGGGATCAATGTTTCACCAGGAATCATGTCTTTATGATGTGGGAAGAAACCAAAGATAATAATGAAAATCCATGCAGACTGCACAGAAGACATCAAACCTTGAACAGAACCATAGAATAAAGTGGTGCACATAGCAATAAAATTGTTGCAAAAGTGTGCTGTCCAAATTGAGGCACTTGATATTTAATATAATGGGATAAAAAGGAGAGATAGAGGAAGGAAATGCTTTAAAGTTTCAGAATATCAGTAATGTCATTCAAAAAATGAAAAAAAGACAAAAGTAGATTGGTTATTGAAATTGCTACACCTAGCAATTAAAGTGTCCCACGTACAGAGAGAGACAAAGTCATAAAATATCAGAATTTGCAGGCAGAAACAAGAGCAATGTGGATGAAAGATAGCCAGACAATTCAGATAGTAGTAGAAGCAATGAGTCTAAAGAACCTGCAGTTATATTTAGATATGCCACCAATACATGTAACTCCATTTGAACTCCAGATGAGACAACCCTGGGCACACTGCAGGTGCTGCAAAGAGCTTTTTTTGGCTAACATCAAAATGTGAAACAATACTGTTGTTGTTTGTCTTTCGGCTTTTCCCGGTAAGGGGTTGCCACAGTGGAACTCCGGTCCGCTAATGATTGGCAGTAGATTTTTACGAAACGCCGAGGTGCCAGCTCGACGCCCAACCTTCAACGAAGGCACGCCCATTTACGCACGTATGTCTTTCGAAAACTACCCAACCGCGGGGAGGACTACACCCTGAGTTAGGAGTGGGGTCCAGTCCATCATGGTATTAAAAATGAAAAAGATTTGGAGACATGAAACCAAAATATAATTACAATATATGTATTTGCAGTGTATATAACCACCAATGTATAGTCAATAAAATGTTGACAATAAAAAATTACTGTTTTTCCTCTGACATGGAAGAACCTTAAGTTTATATTTACTTGGTCATGCCTCATCTCACCAAAAAAAAGTTTTGCCAATACTTAGTTAAGTGCCTTGCTGGGTTGCCCTCCATGCAAAGTCTGCATGGACTTTCACTGGAGGCTTTAGATTCCTCACACATCCTAAATGTGTGTGTATAGGTGAAATGGTGATATTCCAACTGCACCTAGATGCTTGTAAGTGAGGATGGGAGGTTGTATATATCCTGGGATAGACTGGTATCCCATGCAGAACTGGTATATGACTTAACACCCAGTGTTTGCTAGGAGAGGGTCCAGCTCCACAGGACAAAGAAATCAAACTGGGTTTTGTAAATAGGCAGATAAAGTATTTAAGAGAATACAGCTGCAAGAGGGGAAACACACAGACCATACCATATACTATGCATATAAACCACTTTTTTTGCTGACAAACAAAAGTACAAATGCAGTCTACACCATCTTTAGAGGCTGCAACTACACTTTATTTATTACTGCTTTGTGAGGAAGAGTATGCATTTAATACATTAAATTTAACATGCTAGCAAACAAATATATGCTTTATAATATTTAATGATTTCAGAAAAGTATCAATATTTCTAAAGACAGAACATTAATCTACTTCTCCCATTCTTACAGTGTGATTAAAGGAACACTAAGTTTCTGATTACTACTATATCTACAACTTCTAGTGAATGCATTTACACTTGTGTAAATGTAAACTGCTCCATCAACTTTCTGCCAGAGATATGACTACAGTATTCTTTTTATATATTGTTCTTAAACAGTTAAAAAGTATCACTAATAATCTAGTGCTACACTAAAGGTTTGGGGAGCTGTGAAAAACATGACATTTCGAACCTGGAAAACGCAACACTGCAGGATGCAAATCATGGAAAGAAAAAGTTAAATAATAAGCCAGTCTTTACTTAGTACTGCTATGTAAAGTTTTGTCAACAAGAACATTTTACATCAGGAATTCAAGACCAATATCACGACAGAGCTAAAATAAAACTGGAATTCAGTTATAGTAACAAAACTGAATCAATCTCAGATATTCTGTGCTATTAAATTAAACCATTCTTCAGAAGCTAATATGATTCTTGACTGCCTCATTCATGAAACACTGTGGCTGGAGACTATGTCCCAAAGACAAACCTTCCAACATAAAAGATCTGTCAAAAAGTAGATTGAAGGTCATGCTACTTAACACTAGGAGCCTTAACCTGAAAATGGACTTAGTGGAGGCTCTCCTTGCACTGGAAGATGCCGATGTCTGTGCGGTCACAGAAACTTGGTTCAGGGCTGCAGAGAGCACCCCTGACTTACTAGCCTATACCTCATTTCACACATTCTGACCCCAAAATGAGATTGGGAAGACTAAGGGTGATAGAGTCTCTATCTTCATTAAGGACAGGCACACCTCCAGACTGGTTTGCCAGCATGATGCACTGAAACCACTCCAGATGCAACTAAGAGTTGGCAAGACACCCATCCAAGTTAAAGCTAGCTATAGACCCCCGTCCGTGACTCAGGACACCCACTCTTCTTACCTGGATCTACTTGACTCCATCAAGATACCCTCTAATACCCTTATCCTTGGTGACTTCAACTACCCCACCATAGACTGGGTGAACTATTCTTGCATTAATGCACTCTTTCAATGATTCCTTAATTTCATCAGTTCTAATGCACTAGACCAGCTTGTCTCATCCCCCACAAGGGGAGATAACATTCTGGACTTGAGTCTCACTAACATGGGCGACAGCTGCACCACTCCCATAGTAAGTTCTTCCCTGGTGAGATCAGATCATGACTCTCATTAAAAGTTTTTATCCCACCCAACAACCCCACCCAGCAGTAATCAAGCTAAAAAGCTGACTACAGTCTCCTAAAGGAGGGTATCTGTAGCTTCACACCACCGCCCGACTAAGAGGATGCAGACAACTATGCTGAACAGTACGCCAATGCAGTATATGAGCACCTGTACAACTGCATGGACTTAGCCATACGCAATAGAACTAAAAACTGCTCCTCAAAGAAACACAAACCTGTTTGATGGACATCCTCTATCAGCAGGCTTTACAACAAAAGGAAGAAACTGTTGTCCAAAGGTAAAAAGGAACAAATTCCAAATTGGAAAAATAGCCTCCTTAGCCCCAACAAACAAATTAGATCACTTGTGAAAACCTCCAAGGCCAATTTTGAAACAAAACTAGCCTCCGAAACAAAGGGAAACTATAAAGTCCTCTTCAGTTATGTCAAGAACCTCTGTGGCAAAGCCCAGGTTTGTTCAGAATAAGTAGTTAATAGTATCACTTACATTGATCCTGTTGAGGTTCAGTGCAAACTTCACCCCCCTGTCCCCCCAAAGGCCCTTTAGACATCCCTGATACTTGTTCCACACCTCACATCTCCGTAGATCAAGTGTTGCAGGCCCTATTCAAGGCAAAGAACTCAGCTTTCATGGGACCTGATAGTATCCCAGGATGTATTCTGCACCATCTCCAGAAAGAACTGGTTTTGCTGTTGAGCACCCTATTCAACCACAGCCTAAGTACAGGCTTCATTTTCAGCAGAATGGAGAACTGTCATTGTCATCCCCTTGCACAAAGGTGGTGCCACTACTGACCCTGGAAACTATCACCCCCATTAGCTCGACAAGTCTGATCTGTAAAGCCATGGAGCGTATCATTATGGATCTCATAAACAAGGACATAGGCAATCTCCAAGCACTTGACCCCATCCAGTTCGGATTTGTAAAGGGCAGATCTTGCCTGTTGAACCTGGTTGACTTCTTTGAGACTGTCACCAAGGCCCTGGATGAGGGGAAAGTCAGTGTATACAGCTTACCTTGACTTGGCCAAGGCCTTTGACACAGTCCCCCATTTGTGCATCACTGAAAAGCTAACGACCTGGTGTAAATCCCTATCTCATCAGGTGGGTGGCCAACTGGCTCACCAACAGGACCCTCAAAGTCAAAATAGGCACCTCCACAGCAGACCTGTCATTACTGGAGTTCCCCAGGGATCTGTCCTGGGACCCCTACTGTTTGGCATCTATTTCTTAGATGTCCAGTCAAAGACAAAAGGGCTGTGGCTGACCAAGTTTGCAGACAACTGTAAGTTGAGTGCTGTCACTGACTCCCCAAATGATGCTAATATACTGCAAGAGGATCTCACAGCAACTAATGACTGGTAGCATAGTCATGGCCTCAAGCTAAATGCAAAAAACTGTATCATCATACCATTTGGCCAGAACTTGACACCTACCAATTACCACATCAATGGCAGCCCCCTAAGCACACAACCTGTGATAACAGACCTGGGCACTCAGGTTGATAACCTCACATTCGACCATCATGTAGTGGTAGTGGTCACAAACGCCTATTACGTGGTTCTTCTCATAAGTAAAGGGATTGCATCCAGAAAAAAGGAGGTTATTACCTTTCTATACTCCTCCCTCATTAGACCAATAATTAAGTATAACGCCCCGTCTGGTATGTATCTCTCCAAACACCTGCACCAACTGGAAAGGCAACTGAAATACCTCACAAACAGTATCCATGTCCTCCAACACCTGTCCTATGCAGACAGGCTCAAATCACTATCACTCTATTCGGTATTGTACAGATTGCTCAGGAGTAATCCTATGTCCCGCCTACAAGGCCGTCTCGGACCCTGCCCTACTAGAGATCCTCCATATCCGTAAGTCTAACTCCTCACGCACTACCTGCTCAAAAGTCCTGAAACTAAAATGCAACATCAACAAAACCTGCTGGAGGGACAGATTTGTCTTCCAGAGGCTGCCCCATCTCTGGAATAGACTTCCCATACACATCAAACAGAGCACCTCACTGACCCTCTTCAAGCGCAACCTTGATGATTGGATGGGAAACCACAAATTTGTCCCAGGGGATCCACCTGTGTCCCTCACTGACAGGGGTGACAGGTGTTGACTGAGGTTTCTTTTTGGGGATAAACTCTTGGCTAGGCTTGTAAGGGCCCCACGGCCATTAGCCTAGTATCCTCCTATGATCCTATGGAGCAGCTGACATTATAATCCTGGTAATACTTCAGTGCATGCCAAGTGATACATGCTCAGCAATATGGTCTGAATACAAAATAAGTCAGTGCTGCAGGCTGTGCCTGCAGCTGAGACATAAAATTAAAACTAATCTGTAGCAAATAATTTAAAAAAAGAGGGCCCAAAACACAGTCATTAAACATATTTAATGAAAGAGTTCTGCATGCTGTGATATGCAAATGCTTTGCATGCCTCTGCCCCCAAGGACTGGGTTGGGAAGTGGACAGTAAATGCAGCATGCTGCATGACCAAGGCAAGTACTTTATTGTAAATAACTAACAAGTTCAGTTGTTAGAAATGGCTACACTAACAAAGCAGTATATGATTTGTCTGTAGAATGCAGAAGAATATTTGTGCAAATTTTCTTTTTGGAATCTGGTAGTTTGTATTACACTTTTAAAAGTAGCACAGCACTGATCTGCAAGCTATTTATGCTTAGCAATGCTCTTTTTTTGAAATGCTGTCAATCATACTCGAATGTGCTTTACAGAAACTACTCCTTGCAAGATTTCCTGAATCTGGCCCTGTGCCTTTATTTGAGTTTTTTGTGTAATGCTTCTAAAACTGCACTTCACCTCTCAGGCTCCACAATGTGGAATACCCTTGGGGCAGCTGAAAGACCAATGGGTAAAGCACTGAACATGATATGAAGGGACACAAAATGTTATGAATTTCTCGCATGTTGAATGAATAGGAATAGAAATATACTTGTCTTTAAATCCAATGTCACCAAAAAGGCTTGTGGCAATATTACTAGAAGTATGGAATGCACGATCAATATTTTGAAACTTGGAATTTTGAGAAATATATTGAGAAAAGAAAGGTACAAAATGGACTCAACTGCCTTCCTTTCTGGGAACCAGAAATATACTTCAGTAAATCTTTCTAGAAGAGGATTGTACTGTCCCCTGAGGGGAGAGGTCTCAAAGAATGACAAGGAGAAGGTTAATTTGGCTTGCAGGAGGCTAGGAAAACCAAGAGAGACAAGGAGGAGTACTCTAATACATTTTGTAACCCTTCTAGATGGTAGACAGAAACCACATATGCGATACTATGGATTGCCAGGTTTGGAAAGACACAGATAACTTTTGAAACAGAGGAATCTAGGAATGGCTGAGGTGGAGGGAGGACGGAGGCTGACGGTCATAAAGAGGCTGCCTTGTCAGGAAGGGAAGATTTAGAACCCTTGTAATCCTGTTGAGACTTGTCCTGAAATCTCCTTTTACTGGATCTTTTGCCCTTCTGAGAAGATTTCTGTTCCTTACGAACAAAGGAACCAGCTTTGGTAGAGTAGTTTCTCTGGTACTTGGATACAGGAGGAGAAAAAAAAAAAGATTTGCTAAATAACTTGCATGCCTTTACCTTTATTCTGAAAGGTCTTGAAAAGTTCTGCAGCCACAGAACCAAAAATATGCGGCCTATCCAGAAGCTTAGCTTTGGCATCCTCAATTAAAGGCTGAAGTCGAAGCTATGAAAACATGAGAACACCACACCCAGTAGGACCTGTTGTAGAAGAGGCATAAGCAGCATCACAGATGGACTTAACAGAATGCCTAGAAACCTGTGAAGCAGAGTTAAGAAAAGGTAGTGCAGAAGATTTAGTATTTGTGACTCCTAAATCTCACAGAGTGTTACTTAAGTTACCAAGAATAAACAGAAGGTATCTGATCACATGGGTTTGGTAAATGATCATCCTAAAAGCTAGGGTGGCAAAAGTGCATAATTTTTTCTCTATGTCCACCAATAGCCTTGCTGTCTTTATCAGTGGGCAAAACATTAGAGGACAGAATGAGTATAGCAGTAGAAAGAGAAACAGATGAATCGGAGGTAGAGTTCTTATAAAAGACGTTTTCAGAGTCTGGCACTTTTAGAACCTATATGGGTCTTTGGGGCTTTAGTTTTTGACTTTTTCCTCCAGCAATAGAGGGACATTGGCAGATGACAATTTTGGGGCCATATTACCTTGGGCAAGCTCCATAAGCTTTCGATTCTCAGGGCAAAATTTTAACGAAGACAGAAACCTACTTAAAGTATTAGATACAAAACTGGCAAATAAAATCATCCTTATTGTTGTGTTCGGCACCTTAACAATAAAGGCACTTCAAATGATGATTCCTGTGAGGAATTTGCCTCCCACAATCATATTTTTCTCTCTTCATTGAAGAGTACAAAATTTTAAAGCACAAAAAGCAGAGAAGAGGAGGGATCCCAGTGGAGATACTAATCTGCCCAATGGCTGAGGAAGGGTCATGACTTGTACACCTGACAGACCAAAGCTGAAGTGATATTTCAGTACTCAGGCAGGCACAGCAAGAATGTTCTGAAGTAATTTGCAGCGATTCATCCTTATGTACCTTTGCCTCCTTCGGAATTAGGTCATATACCAGATGTATGGCATGAAAGGAGGGTGCCCAGGCTTTGATATGCTGGCCAGATGTACAGCTATCCTTGGCAGGATATCCTATCTGTTAGTATTACAACAATAATCCAAGAAGGGCATCACACAGTTTACAGGCATCTGCAAGCTTGGTTAACTAGAGCTCTCTAATTTCCAAATCAAAACTGGGGAAGTATATTCCAAATAGTAGAGGTCCCAGCATGGATTCCTGTGGTACCCCACTGATTGCTTTCATGATATCGGAGGATTGACCTACCAAACTCACAATCATGTTTCTGTCCCTCAGCCAGTTAGCTATCCATCTGCCTACGTTTAGCTTGTTGATAATGTAGGCATGCAGTATGGTATCAAATTTCTTGGTGAGGTCTAGGCATTCTGTATGAACAGCATGACCACTCTCCAAGGCTTTTGCCATTCTTTCAAAAAAAAAAAAAAAAAATCACCAGACTCATTATAGGTTCATAGGTAGGTACTAGGCTATTGGCCCAAGGGCCTACATAAGGCTAGCCAATAAGGTTCCCTGGCTTACGCCACCCAAGAAAGTTATTTTCCTGTGCCACTGTTGAGCAGAGACACAGAAGTGATCCCTGAGGTGTATTTCCTATTTCCCATCCACTCATCAAGATTTTTCTTGAAGAGTGCTAATGAAGAACTTTGCTTGACATAGATGGGTAGCCTGTTCCAGAGTATGGGAAGTCTCTGGGTCAGGAATCTATCCCTCCAGCATGTCCTGTTTATTGTGGTGACAAGGTTTAGGTCCCTAGAGCGTACAGCTCGGAGGAACTGGGATTTCTTTAGGTGTAGCATGTCCAACAGCTCTGAGTTTGACATAGCTTTATATGTTAGGCAGAGATCACCTCGGAGTAGGTGATATGCTATGGAGTAAAGCTGGAGTTTTTTGAGGTGGTCAGTGTAGGGCATTTGTTTGAGGCCAGTAATCCTCTTAGTGAGGTACTTCTGTGACCTTTCCAGCTGCTGCAGATGTCTTATGAGGTACATTCCAAAACGGACGTTGTACTCTATAATGGATCTAATGAGTGTTGAGTAGAGGGGAACAATGACCTCTTTTTTTCCTGGATGAGAAACCTTTTATGTTGAGGTGTGCCACGTAGAAGGACCTTCTGACTACTGTAGCAATGTGACTATCAAAGGAGAGACTACTGTCCACCTGGGTCCCAAGGTCTCTTATCACACATTCGGTGTTAAATAGATTGCTGCCTATATGGTAGTTCATGTGTACAGAGTTTTTACACTAGTTTTTTACATTAGACAGTATCTACCCTTAAAGACAAACTGTTGGGGGCCAAGTCTTATAAGATTTTTTATATCAGTTTCTCAGGTCTGTTATCACTGCTGAGCTTTTCTCCCCAGGCCTCCACTGAAAATGGACACTTTTTGGCCCAGTGGGCCATCCCGGTGAACAAATTAAAATAAATAAATAATAAAATAATAAATATTATAATGACTATTACAGTTTATGGAACTTGAACAATACTGCAAAAGCCTGTAAAATGAATGTTGAGGAGAAACTCAAGTCTGGCAGTTAGTGTAATGGATTGAAGCTATGAGCTGTTGACAGGCTGCTTCATGCAGTCCAAGGATCGACTTCCTCAGTCTTCATCTGACTACTACGCGACTCTAGATAGGTTACTTAAGCAAGCAGTGCTTTAATTTTTTTTTGAGAACCTAGGAAAGTTTTCCTGGTAGTCTCTTTCACTGCATACTTGATGACTATGAACTTAAAGCTTAAACAAATGTTTAAATGGATGCAAACTACTACACGACAGCAAGGGAGATGAAATTAAAACAGATTGCCTCTCTTTTTCGTACAGTATGACTGCGGTGGTGGTGCTGCGGTAGTGTTGTCGCCTCACAGTAAGACGTTGTCCTGTTCGATTCTCAGCTAGAGCGTCTTGTGTGTGGAGACATGCGTGAATGGGCGTACCTTCTTGAAGGTTGTGCATCAGGGCCGGCAACTCAGCACGTAAAAAATCTACTGCCAATCATTAGCGGACCGGAGTTCTGCTGTGGCGACCCCTAACCAGGAAAAGCCGAAAGACACAACATTGGCAAATATTAGTTAAAACAAGAATGCGTATGCTTTAAGCTTTCAGATAGGGTTATTAAAAATGATTATTCATGTACATTTAGCTTGATATAAATAACGGCAGGAATGTCAAAGCAAACAACATATGAATTTACTTATGAAAGTTGAACAGTCTTAAGAAAATTAATGAATTTGGGGGAGTGTCTGAAGTCTAGCAGTTAATGTAGTGGACTGAAACCATGACCTGTTGACAAGATGTTTCTTGTGGTCCAGGGTTTGATTCCCACAACCTTTATCAGCCTGCTGTGTTACTCTGAGCAAGTTACTTGACCAAAGAGTGCTCTGGAGTTTTTGAGAATCTGGGATGGCCTCTTTGATGCAGTAGCGTAGCTACAGTGGGACAAAGAGGGCAATGGCCCTGGGTGTAAAGTGTTGGAGGGCTCAATCAGCTACTGGTCTGATCAAAATCCAATTGCCCTTTAGTGCAATACTGGCTTTTAAAAGCCAGTATTTCATTTGTGGTCATACCTAAGCACTGTAGTAACTCCACGTATGACCTCAGTTGTAGCAAGCAGTTTGCTAAAGTTAAAAAAAAAAAAAAAAAAAAAAAAAAAGTTGTGTCTTACCATAACATTCCATCTGTGTTGTCGATCTTCACTAATCTTTGGCTGTGGGCTCAGTTCTGAGCCTCAGAACAGACTTGGCCATTTACTTCAGCTCACGCCTTCCAAACTCTCGAGCTAGGCTCTACTCACAATCTTCCTCTCTAAATTTCCTCAGATCAAGTTTGCCTAAATTAGTGGCAGACAAATAGTAAATAGAAGAAGAGACCAGATATGTGTCCCTGTTTTCAAGCCAGTCCTGGGAGAGTTTGATCTACTAAGAGTCTCAGGCTGGGAGGAGGAGGGAGAGGAAGACAAGGATTAGTGACAATCGACAACACAGATGGAAAGTTATGGTACGACATAACATCTTTATCTGATGTTGTCAATCTTCATTCAGTCCCTGACTGTGGGACAGAGTCCCCAACTACCTATATCTTGGGAGGTCTCACGGAACAATATTCCTAAGCACCATTGAACCGAATGATGCCCTACCCTTGGAGACCTGATCCAATTTGTAATGAGTGATACAGGTATGAGGAGAAGATTATGTAGCTGCTGCACAAATGTCATCCAAAGAAGCTCTGGCATGAAAAACTGCAGAGATCGATGCAGCTCTAGAGGAGTGGGCTTTAACAGGACGTGGAAGGTGATGTCCTTTTGAATGACAGATAAAAGTGATACAATCTCTTAGCCATTTAGCTAAGGTCACCTTAGTAACCAGGTTACGCAAGGAAAGAGAGGAAAAGGCAACAAATAATTGGTCAGATTTTCTGAAATCCTTAGTTCTGTGAAGGTAAAATCATAGATGTCTGTCAATGTCTAATAAATGTAGAGAACATTCCCCTTTATTTGAAAAATTAGAGAAGATGACTGGTAGTTGCAGGGTTTGATTGATATTGGATTCTGAAACTACCTTCGGTAAGAAGGCAGGATTAGTTCTGAGGGAGACCCTGTCTTTGTGAAATATTATGTAGGGAGGTTTGCAGGACAAGGCCTGAATTTCAAAAACTCTTCCGGTAGAAGTTATAGCCACTAAGATCAAAGTTTTCCAAGTCAGAAACCTTAAGTCACATGTAGCTGATGGTTCAAAAGGGGAGTGAGTAAGAGACTATGGAACCAGTGTTAGATCCTATGGAGCAAAGGGCTCTTTAAAGGGAGGTCTTAACATCAGGACTCCCTTCAAAACGGCTTTACAAAGTTTGTGACATGAGAGAAGAGCCTTCAAAACCAGTATGGAAATTAGATACTGCAGCTAGATGGACTTTAATTGCTGAGGCTGAAGAACCATTTTGATAGAGGTCAGCTAAAAAAAAAAAATCCTAAAACTTTATGTACAGGGATTGTATAAGGGTCAAGCTCATTACTGAGAGGCCATCTAGCAATTTTTTCCCATTTACACTGGTATAGTTTCCAAGTAGAAAGTTTATGATGGGCCACAATGATTTGATGGATGGGAGAGGAAATGTAAGAATGCCTGGCAATCATGGAAATTGGAGAAGCCAAGCAGTGAGCTTGAGATATTGGAGAGTCGGATGACCTAGTCTCTCTGGATGAGATAATACATCTGAAGCTGGGTCCAGAATCTAAGGTTCCCAAAGTAAATGAGGCCAAAGGAAGGGAAACCAAACTTGTCGAGGCTAGAACAGGGCAATGAGGATGATTGCTTTCTTCAACCTCTTGGCTTTCTTTAGAAATTGAGATATCAGGGGAGTTGGTGAAAAGGCGTAGAGTAGACTGGGGGAGGGTCAATCGTGGAGAAGAGTGTCCCTCAGTGACTGACTTCCCCTGAGGGGGGATCAGGGCAAAGTAACTGCTGCACTTGTTGTTCAGAGAAGACGCAAACAGATCACAGCAAGGTTGGCCCCAGACACAGATGATCTTTTCTGTCACCACAGGATTGAGAGACCACTCATGAGGCATCAAAATAGTTCTGCTCAGCTTATCCGCTATCATGTTGGAATTCCCCGGGATATGCTTTGCCATGAGAAAGCAATTGGAAGAAATCGCTGATTGCCAAACTCTGAAGGCTTCTCGACAAAGTGGGTAAGATTTGGTTCCTTCTTGTTTGTTGATGTACCAGACAACTGACATGTTGCCCAGCTCGATCATCACTGTTCCTAGGGGAAGGGCATCTTGAAATACTTGTAAAGTTAAGAGCACTGCCCCCATCTGTAGAACACTGATGTGCAGACTGGCCTCCAGTTGGGACCAAGTGCCTTGGACTGTCCTTCCCAGATAATGCCCCCCATCTCTGAAGTGTCCGTGGTCACTACGGCTTGGGGCTGTGGAAGAATGAATGGATACCCAGAGAGAATTTCATTGGAGTAGAGCCACCATGATAGTTCCTGTTTGCAGCATTTGGTAATTAAGATGTTGTGCTGCATAGGCTGATCTATCAGAGACCACTGGGAGGCAAGCAGCCATTGTAGGATTCACATGTGATATCTGGCTAAGGGAACTAGAGTGATTGAGGCTGTCATTGAGCTTAATGCTTGTAGGACTAATCTGGCTGGCACACTTTTGTTCTGGATAATCTTGTTGACTTGTGACCCGATTCTTCATAGTCGTTCTGATGGGAGTGAAGCAAGACATGCAACTGTATCTAACAGAGTTCCGATGAATTCTAGCTGTTCTGATGGTCACAGATTTGACTTGTCATAATTTATTGTACTGCCTAGAGAGAAGTAAAGATGCAGAGTGTAATCCTTTGCCTGTTCTAGATGACTCCTGGTGGTAGCGGTAAGAAGCCAGTCGTTGAGGTATGGAACAACCCAAAATCCTTGCAGTCTAAGATGAGCTGCTACCACTGCCATGCATTTGGTAAACACCCTGGAGGCTGTGGTGAGACCAAAGGGCAGTGCTCTGAACTGAAAATGACTGTCTCCCAGCCGGAAGTGCAGGAATCTCCCAGAGCACTGGTCCATTTTTATGTGGTAATACACATCCTGAAGATCTATACAGCACATCCAGTCATCTTTTTCCAAGAATGGAAGTATTGACCGTACCATGACCATCCAGAATTTGGTTTGCTGAACTGCCTTGTTGAACTGGCTAAGATCCAAAATGGGTCTCCCAGATCCTATTTGATCTGGTGGGATTTCTTGGATGATTCATTTTCAAATAGTTTTTGAATTTCTACTGCCTCCCTGTGACTGGGTGGAGCATCCAGGAGTCTTTTTTTGGAGGTTTTTAGACTTGAGGAAAGTGGAATACTGTAACCTCTGGAAATGATTCCTTGCACCCATTTGTCCTATGTTATTTGTTTCCAGGCAAGTTGCTGCTGGGATAATTGTCTCCCGACTGCCTCCAGAGGAAGGCACTTGGGCCTCTGTTACCACAGAATAAATCTCTGGACCCCTAGTTCTGCAGGCCATCTCTGCCTCTAGGGTGGTGTCTTATATTTGTACTTCCCCCTCTGCCCCCGGGGAAGTCTTTGCTGCGTGAGTCATGAAATGGCCCTTGGGATTTATTGAACCATAGTCTCTCACTTCTCTGGTTCCTGGAATATGACCGTTGAGGAGTGGAAAAACATGAGTACAGCAGAAAGGATCTTCCCATCTTTATCACATCTGGCAAGTGTGTTTTTCACTTTTGGTTCAAATAGGGATAATCCGTCAAACAGAACACTGCTCTAGTTATCCCTTCGGCTGCATGGACACTCAGTCTCATGCACAAATTGGAAATTGCTTCAAGGGTAGCGAGCTGAGAAGTAGCTTTGTCTTGTACCCCTTCAGCTACTGCACCTGAAAGATTATCTGACAGCTCTTTGATTAGATCTCTCTGCAATCTGTTAAAGTGCACCATTTAGTTCAAAGACCTGAGAGCGAAGGTCAATGAAGCACAAATGTACTTCCCAAATCTATCCATAGTCCTAGACTCTTTGATAGGAGGATGGATAGTAGGGCTGTCCTCAGCAAGTTCCCTCTTCGTGGCTGCCACTATCACCATGGCTTCTATGGGAATACCTTTAGCCCAATGCTGTTCTTTGAAAGCAGAAAGGATCTGGTCAGGCCTCTTGGAGTTTGATTCAATGGCACCAGGAATTTTCCACGCCTGCTGGGTGATCAATTTAATGAAGTCGTCAGTGGGCGGTGAGATCCAAGATTTAGAGGGTTGGGCACAAAAAGCCTCCAGGTATACTGGCTCTTCCCAGAAAGGCTGGAGGGAAGTCCAGCCACCCCTCTGCTTAAGGATTTCCAAGATGCCCTCAAAGGAGTCATCATAAGGAGATGATCGGGGAACCTTCCCCCTCATCAAAATTGGTATCCTCAGTGATGGGCTCCTCTGGAGAGTCTATTTGCTTCCTCTTGCACTTTTTCTTCGCAGGCACTTCCTTGGGGGGGATGTTCCAGAGAAGTATTCAAAGAGGAAACTACCAACGTGGGTCTTTCCTGGGTTTCTGTGCCCTCTGTCCCAGGGATGAGACTGATGGAAGCTCTGGTTGAGGGGAAGTTCAAGTCTAGATGAACAAGGATGGCAAAGACAGAGTCCACAATGGACAAGGCATTCTCCATGATTCAGAAACCCCACCCCATAGAGGGATGGAAGCCCGGAACCATGATCCCACCCCGCACCAAGGAGGTGACCCCCAAAGCCAATGCCTGGATCGACCCAGCAAAAGCCAAAGCAATGAGGGGCATGGAAGGCTCCAAAATTAAAGAAGTCGATACCTGCTCCTTGGAATCAGCCACAAAGTCCTGACCCCGGGAGATGACAGATTCCAAAAACCCGGAGGAACTTAAGGCAATTTTCAGTACCGGAGAAGACGTTCTTACTAGAACAGAGGCAGTCAGAGCCAGACAGGTCAGTGCCAGGGGATCCAATGACTCATTCGGAGTTGGAGGAGGAATCAAAGACTGTGTTAAATTAGGACCAGTCCTCCCGGTGCAAACTTTGCTAGGAACCAAAGAGGAAGGTAATCCTCTCACCGTCAGGAGCTGATCTACCAGTCTCATGATGTCTGATTCCAATAGGCTTTTAGAGGATCGAACTGACAAAGTCTACGGAGACCTAGGGGGCCTCAGTTCAAAAATGGGGCATGGTGGTCGATCCTTGAATGGATTGATTTAGGAAGAATATCTAGACCTTGGTATAGAAATTACATCTGCCTGCTCCAATACCGATGACTCTCTTGGTGCCGAGGCAGCTGAAGTCAAATTCGAAGGTTTGGTAGGTGCAGAATCTTTTTTGCCATTCATTGCTGAGGAAGATGTTGACACCAAAGGCTGTTTTGAAATCTTTTTAGGTGGTTCCAAAGAAGTGCTTGGAACTGAGGAAGTTCACTTTTTGGAAGAAAAGGAGTAAAAGGAAGATGAACTAGCTTCGGTCCTGGACCCAGAAATAGACTCTTCAAAGTCCCCTTTCAGTAATCCTTTTAGAAGAAGTTTATTTCTCCATTCAGTGAGTGTCCTGGTGGTGAAACCATGACATATTCAGCAATTTTCCTGCAGGTGAACTTTACCCAAACGGTACACACACCAAATATGCCTGTCTGAGTAGGTCATTTTTCTATCACATTTTTGGCACCTCTTGAAACCTGAGGTGCTCTTAGATGGCTTGGCTAAAGAGTCAGACATTTCAGCCATATCCAAGAGTTAACATACACACTCACCAAGAAAAAGAGGAACAGTGAATTTTTTTTTTTTTTTTTTTTTTTGGTAGAGAAGAGGAAAGAGGAGATACCAACAATGGTATTCAGGAAATACCTAAATATGTATAAAGGACTACCAACAATGGTACGCAGAAAACTACCAATGGTAGAAAAAGGGAAGCAAGGGAGACACATGCACACTGAAAAGATATGAGAGGAGCAGGTAGGGAAATAAAGTCACCAAAAGGTAGAAAGGAAATGTATAAAAGTGGAAAAGAGATTAAGGAAAAAACTTACTTTAATCAGAAACCAAAGCTCAAAAGTGGCCGAAGGCATCTGACATACGAAGTGGCAAACGAGATCTGAGGTGATTTACTGAGGAGCATTATGGGTAGAGCCTAGCTTGAGAGTTTGGAAGCTGCGAGCTGAAGTAAATGGCCAAGTTGGTTCCGAGGCTTGGAACCGAGCCCACAGCCAAGGACTGAGTGAAGACTATCAACAAAAGATCATATTTTTTTCTTTTTTTAAAGATACCTCTGTATGTGTTATAAACTACAGCAGCTACTTGCTGCATTTGTAGCAAGCAGTTTACTACATTTAAAAAAAAAAAAAAAAAAAAAAGATTTCTAGTTTATTTTTTTCTAAATAAAACTTAAGCACTGTAGTGCTCTATGTGTGTCATGGTATAATCTGTAGCAAATGCTTGCTACAGTTTTAAATAAAAAGATACTTTGTTGTTTTTTTTTTTTTTAAAAGAATACCCAAGTGTTGCAATGCTCTGTGTATGGTATAAACTGTAGCAACTGCTTTCTACATTTATAGCAAGAAGATTGCTACAGTTTAAACTGGAAATACCCCCCCCCCCAACTAAGGAAGGAGTTTCAGGGCATAGTACAAAAACAGGACCTGACTGGCACTTACAGTTCAGAAGTACCTGGTAAGGGATCACCAACTCTTCTTTTTTTGCTCCTCAGTTGTTGAGGGATGCCATATAGAGGAATGCTCCAGGCACTAGATGAGACAACTACACCGCTGCCTCAATGGTCTCTTTGCCTGCATGCCTGGGGACTATGTGTGATGAGGGAGATGAAATTAAAACAAATTTTCATCTTTTTTGCTGTATAGTATTGTAGCACATATCAGTTAAGGTAGGAATGAGGGTAAAATGAGCATTCAGATAGGATTATTAAAATATTGTGGTGTAAGTGCCTGTAACTTCACATAAATGACAGTTGGTGGTGGCTCTCAATGTCACAGTGAATGGCATGTGATTTTGTCTGTGTAACTTAAACAGTCTTTAGAAAGTTAGTAAGGTGAGAGATTGGGAGAGTTTGATATCTGGTAGGTGGTGTAGTGGACAAAGTATATGCTGTCGGTAGTCCATTTCTTCTGGTCACAATGTTTGATTCCCCACAGCCTTTGTCTTCCCAGTGTGGAACTCTAGAAAGTGAAGGAGTACAGCAATCTTATGGATAAATTATATTATATTACAATGCCTAGGGTTACTGAATCATACAGTGATATAATAGTATGATGTATGTGGTCATTACTGAGTATCAAAAAAGAACACTAACTTTAGCAAGTATGTAATAGAGTCTGAGAAATGGACCTAAATTCTCTAGGAATTATGTGGAAATTTAACCTTTGAGAGAAGTTAATGTCAGGAGATTTTAACAGTATGCTTAAAGAAAATTATATTAATGCAATTAACAAACCTAAGATTTCAGAATCAGGTAAGGCTTTACTGACTTGCTTATTCTGATCAATATTAACTTTTCTGAATCAAATTCTTTTTTTGTGGTTTACACTAATTACTCTTAATGACATGGTACACCAAGAATTGATAGCAGCTATATTTCTAATTATTTCATTTCTAAAATATTAGCAGTAAAAGGGATACTTAAATCAAAGGAAAACTGGTTGCTTTTAATAGACTGACAGCTTATATAACAAAGTTAAAATATTTTAAAGAGCAATTTCTAGCAGAAATACAACAGTTATTAGACTTTAATAATAGTGAAGTTCTTGATGTGATTCTATAGGACTTGCTAACAGCATAATTATATGGCAAAGTCTCTATTTAACATTACAATAGGAGAAAGCAATGGGATAAATAGTTCTAGATATTGCAAGGAAAGACAGAAAATAAAGTTGAAGACACAAAAAAATAATAGAAACATGACCATTATTAGACATTAATAAAACTGAATGCAAAATTTCAGAAGCTCCTACACCATAAGGCTTCCATTAGTTTTGAAAATGTTAAATATTTTTTACTCTCCGTCTCCTAAAGGCTTACATAAGTTATCTCTTAGATGCAAGAACTAATTGTATTAACAGTATACCTATCCCTTCTAGTAATAAGAAACAGATGTGGAAGAAATTCTGGACCGTTTTAAAAATCACTATGAGAAAATTACAGCACAAGACAGCGCAGAAAATGAAAAAGTAACTAAGGCCCGTTTCTACATCCTTTTTGGGAAACAAATCAATGTTTCTTGCAAGCATTGAGGTCTGATAAATCCATATTAAATAAACTTTTGGTACTGTTAATGTTCCAGATCTCAGATATGTACCAAAGTCTCAATTCCCACTTCCCTGCAGCTTATTATCAATAGCCTGGAAAATTATTAGGGAAAAAAAAACTGGAACATGAGATTATACCTTCAGTTACAGAATTTATACATTTTGTCACTGCTGTGTGATAAAGAAATGTCTACTAATAAGACAAAAACAAAAAATAACCACATAATATAGTTACTGAATAATCCTGAATTAGAAGTTATGTACCTACCATAACGTTCCATGTGAGTTGTCTTCTCCCGCCTTCTTTCTTGCTGGATGGGTTCGGAGCCGATTCTCGGCTCCGACTCGGCACTTTCTTAGCTTGAGAACTCCTTTTACCAGCTCGAGGCAACCCTATATCCCATGATGCAAGGCGGGACTACCTCAGATCTCGTTTGGTAGCTAACATACCCTGCTAAGGATAAACCTAGAACAACTAGGAAACAACAACTCCTAACAAATGACTCTCCTACCTAAGAGTCAGGAGAGAACAACCTGAGAAGAGGAGACTTTTCAAGATCTGTCCAGGCCAGGGGGAAGGAGGGAGGGCGCGAAGAAAGAAGGCGAGAGAAGACAACTAACATGGAACGTTATGGTAGGTACATAACTTCTAAATGTTAAGTTGTCAATCTCGCTCATTCTTGTTGGATGGGACCGCGTCCTAGCACCTGTATCCCGGGTGGCTCAATGGAACAGACTCTTGAGAACTGTGGAACCAAAACTGGCCCTATCTCTGGAGGCCAAGTCCAACTTGTAATGAGAGACAAAGGTATGAGGCGTGGCCCAAGTAGCTGCTGCACAAATGGTATCAATGGGTAGTCTATCCTGAAAAGCTGCAGAAGTGGATAGACTCCTGGTTGAGTGTGCTTTTGGCTTAGAAGATAGTTGTTTGCCTCTGAGAGAGTACACACAGGAAATGGTGGAAGTCAACCATCTGGATAAGGTCACTTTAGAAACTGGAAGACCCATCCTGTTTTCTGCATAGGAGACAAATAATTGGTCCGATTTTCTGAATTGTTTAGTTCTATGCAAATAGTACCTGAGCTGACGATGGACATCCAAAAAAATGCAGTTTCTGTTCAGCTCTGTCGGAATAGTTTGGGAAAAAGACTGGTAGATCTATAGATTGGTTAATATTGGTTTGAGACACGACTTTGGGGAGAAAGGAAGGGTTAGTTCTTAATGATACCCTGTCCTTATGAAAACCAAATAAGGTGAACGAATGCAGAGAGCTTGAATCTCGAAACCCTTCTTGCAGAAGTGACAGCCAGTAAAAATATAGTTTTCCAGGTCAATAACTTCAAAGAGCATGAAGCAGACGGTTCAAGGGAGGTAGTATCAAGGATGCCAACATTAAGTTTAGATCCCATTGCGGAGGAGGATGCTTTATAGGTGGTTTTAGGAGAAAAACTCCTCTCAAAAAGGCCTTGCATAATCTATGAGACATAATGTTATTGTCATGCAAGCCAACATGATACTTGGAAATAGCAGCCAGTTGTACTTTGACTGTAGATGACGAGGATCCTGAATGAAAAACCTCCGCCAGGAAATCTAAAACAGAATGTACAGGAGCAGTAAAGGGATCAATATTTCTGAGTTTGCCCAAATAGAAAACGCCGCCACTTGCTAGCATAAACAGTCCTAGTGGACGACTTCAAAGAAGACACTAAAATGTCTCTGAGTCAGAAATCATCGGTAGCCTGGCTAAGGAAGGAAGTGGAGCAACCAAGCAGTGAGGTTGAGAGAATGAATGGCCCGGTGCTGCTGACCCGACTGGTGGATCAAGAGATCCGGAACTGGGTCCAGATGCCAGGGCTGCACCAGAAGGTGACGATGCAGAGACGGAAACCAAATTTGTCGAGGCCAATATGGAGCAATGAGGATCAATTTGGCTCTCAAAACGGTGGCTTTCTGAATGACTTGTGGAATCAAGGGAAAGGGAGGAAAAGCGTATAGAAGTCCCCGAGGCCAATCCTGGGTTAGAGAGTCTCTCAGGGGTTGGCCTGGAAGGGAAAGAGAGTGAAATAATCTGGGCACTTGTTGTTTTGAGGAGTAGCAAAAGATCGCAACAAGGAGTGCCCCACTTCAGAAAAATCTGATCCACTACAGATTGATTGAGAGACCACTCGTGAGGCATCAGAATAGATCTGCTGAGCCTGTCCGCCAATAGGTTGGACCTGCCGGGATGTGCGTTGCTATCAGAAACCGCTGAGAAGAGATCGCCCATTGCCAAAGTCTGAGAGCTTCTCGACATAACGGATAGGACCTGGTTCCGCCCTGTTTGTTGATGTACCAGACCACGGACATGTTGTCCGATTGTACTGCAATAGTCCCCGTGGGAAGAAAGACGCCGAGGGCTTGCAACGTTAAAAGCACTGCTCTCATCTCCAGGACATTTATGTGCAGATGGTATTCTATGGGTTGCCACGTCCCGTGGACCATCCTGCCCTGATAATGCCCCCCCCACCCGATCAGAGAGGCATCCGTAGTGACTGTGGCAACTGGAGGAGGGGGAATAAAGGGTCGGCCCTGATGAAGAAGAGGGGAAGATATCCACCATTCCAGATGAGCCCTGCACGACTGTGTGACTAAGATTTCGTGCCTCATCGGGAGACTGTGGTACGACCACTGCGTGAAAAGCATCCACTGCAGAAGACGCATGTGGAAGCGAGCTAGTGGAAGGAGAACAATGGCCGCAGCCATAAGACCTAGAACCTTCAGTATAAATCTGGCTTTGATCTTGTTGCTTTGCAAAAGAAGCCGAACGAATTTTTGGATGTCCAGAATTCTTTGATCTGTTAGTCTGGCTGACATTTTTACGGTGTTTAATTCTGCCTATAAAGGTGATAGATTGGCAAGGCCGCAGAGAAGATTTTTCGAAATTTACTGAAATTCCCAAACTCCTGCAAAGTTGCAGAGTGTAGTCTCTGGTCTGAAGAAGTTGACACTTGGTGGTGGCGGAGAGGAGCCAGTCGTCCAAATAAGGAAATACCTGGAATCCTTGACGTCTCAGATGAGCTGTGACCACTGCCATGCATTTGGTAAACACTCTGGGGGCTGAAGTGAGGCCAAAGGGCAGGGCTCTGAATTGGTAATGACTGGTCCCTAGCCGAAAGTGGAGAAACCTCCTGGAGCGCCTGTGAATCTTTATGTGATAGTACGCATCCTGAAGGTCTATAGAGCACATCCAGTTGTCCTTGCCCAGAAAGGGCAGAATGGACTGAAGCGTGACCATCCGGAATCTTGCCTTCTTGACAAATCTGTTTAGATTGCTCAGGTCTAATATTGGTCTCCAATCTCCCGTCCTTTTGGGGACCAAAAAGAATCTCGAGTAGACGCCGGATCCTACCTGGTCTGCCGGCACCGTCTGGACGGCTCTTTTTTCTAGGAGTTTTGAAACCTCCTGTTCTGCCAAATCCCTTTGACTGGGTGAGATGTCTGGAAGGGATTGTAGAGGTACGGGAAACCTTTCGAAGGGGATTTTGTAACCCTCGGATATAATCGACTGTACCCACATCTCTTGTGATAGGGATTGCCAGGCTACTGGGTACAGTGAAATCCTTCCCCCGACTGCCTCCAAGGGTGGACAGTCGGGCAACACCTCAGGGATGTTGAAAAGGCTTCTCAGGAAGAGACTCCCTGTTGCCTTGGTTCTGAGGACCCCCCCCTGCCTCTAGGGCGGCGTCTATTATTGTTACCCCCTCTGCCTCTGGGGGTAAACTGACCACGTCGTCCGTGTAGCTCCTTGGGCTTTACGGAACCACATCTCCCCCCCCCCTTCTGACCCTTGGGATATGGTCTAGAAGGAGTGGAAAACTGGACTCCAACGGCAGAAAGAGTTTTACCGTCCTGCTCACACCTGGTCAAGGTATCCTTCACCTGAGGTCGAACAAAGCCGAACCATCAAAGGGGGTATTAGTGAAGGACGCCTTAAAGGGGTCCGCAAAATTACAAAGCCGCATCCAGGCTTGGCGTCTAAGAGCAACTCCTGTGCCTGCGGCCCTGCTCGCTCCATCGGCCGCATAAGATATGAGCCGCATGGAGGAGTTAGATATGGAATTTAGGATAGCAAGCTGCGAGGCAATCTTTTCCTGAGCCCCAGCAGCAGAAGGATCCTGAACTACTTCACCCAGTTCTTTGAGAACATCTCGTTGAAGCCTGGTGAAGTGACAAAGATAATTCAGCGAACGCAAAGCAAAGGTCGCTGAAGAAAACATCTGCTTTCCATACCTGTCCATGGTCCTAGAGTCCTTATTAGGAGGATGGACAGGTACTGAAGGATCCGCCAGTTCCTTCTTAGTGGCAGCCGCCACCACCATAGCATCCACCGAGACACCCTTGGAAAGGAACTGTTTGTCCGAAGGGGCCATAATGAATTTGGATGGTCTTCTGGGGACAGGTTCCACAGAATCTGGAGCCACCCACGCCTTCCGAGCCACTACCTGCATAAGTGGGTCGAAAGGCGGAGACACCCAGGAGGTGGAGGGTCGGGATCCAAAAGCCTCCAGGTATACCGACTCATCCTCGGAGGGGTCAATGGATGGCCAATTCCCCCTCTGTTTGAGGAGCTCAAGGATGTCTGAAAAGGAGACATCGTCAGAGGGGGACCGTGGGGAACCCTCCGACTCATCTAAGTCGGTATCAGATGTAGTAGACTCAGGGGAGTCTGTGTGTTTCCTCTTACACGTCCTCTTCCGAGGGGGTTCCCCTGCAGGATCAGGAGAAACCTCGGAAGAGGAGGAAATTCCCAGTGGGGAAACCTGGGGCGATGGATCCCTGGGCCTGAGAGCAAGAGGCGTCTGCAGGCACTGATGAGGGAGGAGCTAGAGGGATAGACCGTTGACCAGGCTCAGAGGCCAGGACACTCCTCATCACCTCAAAGGCTCCCCTCCCCGGGAGACCGGAATATCTCCGCTCCGAAGAAACAGGAATTCCCGGCTCCAATGAGAGGGAAGGCTCCAAGGCCGATGTCGGCGCCGAGCTTACCAAAGCCGAAGCCCCGAGAGGGAGAGCGGGGTCGGACAAGGGTCCGATGCCACTAGCCCCCTCGGAGCCGACAGTGGAAACCCGATGACCGGATCCCTCCAAGGAAGGCCTCAAGGAGGAGATCGGAGCCGAAGGATGTATCGGCTCCGGCATCGAAACAGTCGCTGTCCCGAGAAGCTCCGGCTCCGAACTCTGGTGTGGAGTCGGAGGAGGAAGTTCAAGGGGTAAGGCTATAGCCGAAGTCTGTTGAGACGGGCTATGGAGCATTTGGGCCAGTGCCTGAGACTTCAACAGCCTGCTTACCACCCTCTCTAAGTCGTGGTCAGACAGCCTGGAAGATCTCGAAGATCGGCTCCGATGGCTCCGCTCCGACAAAAGAGGAGACCCCGGAGCCGAATGGATACTCAGTATCGAAGGGGACCGAGATCTCTTTCGGGTCGAAGCCATCAGAGCCAAAGGTTTCTCGGCTCCGATGCTGGATAAAGTGTCGGCTCCAGCCGGAGCCGACAAGGCCGCAGTAGAGAAGGTATCGGAGCCAGCCGACCCTACTACTTTAACAGTAGATGCATCGGTTGGAGCCGAAGCCACCGGAGGAGGCTTGGATACTGAAGCCTGAGCCTTCGGTGGTTTAGAAGGTTTCCCAGACCCTGCTTTAGAGGGAGAACCTTCTGGCTTAAGTAAGCCTCGGAGGATAAGTTTATTCCTCCTTTCCTGCAGGACTCTCTGGCTAAAAGCGTGACACAAAGCACAGGAGTCCTGCAGGTGCAAAGGCCCCAGGCAGTACACACAAGAAGTGTGACTGTCTGTCAGAGACATTTTCTGACAGCACTGGTCACACTTCTTAAAGCCTGAGACCTTGCCTTCCCTAGACATATCCTAGGAGGAAGTAACACACACAAACCCCAACAAACACACAAAATTAATCCCCTACACACAACACACAGGAAGGGATTAACCAATAGGGTTTTAGGCCTAACTGAAAACTTTATACTAAAGGTTATAAAAAAGGGTTATAAAGTTTGAAAAGAAGGGAATAGGGTAGGCTGTAATATACTACAGACTATACTAAGACTAAAAGGGGAAAATAAATTCCTAACTAAGCTTTTTCTGATTTTACCAGAAAATCACTTACCTCAGCTGGCAAAGGAGACCTCTTTCGCTAAGCGGCAAACGAGATCTGAGGTAGTCCCGCCTTGCATCATGGGATATAGGGTTGCCTCGAGCTGGTAAAAGGAGTTCTCAAGCTAAGAAAGTGCCGAGTCGGAGCCGAGGATCGGCTCCGAACCCATCCAGCAAGAATGAAGGCGAGATTGACAACTTAACATCTCATTAATAGAAAAATATCCATCTATGTTTTATGACCAGATAATGGCTGTTTAATGAATTTTAATAATGTATATAGCAAGAACTGATGTAGAGACTTGTATAAAGAATTATTTGCTTTATCATGTTAATGTGGTTGGTCCTGTATATAAAATTTCAATAAAAATATCAAAAAGAAAGAGTGCATACTGGCTTTCAACTGACTTGCTGATCATGGCCTGCTGGAAAGACTGCATAAGATTTAATCACAGATGGTCTCTTACCATTTGCTGTACTGAGCAGCCAGCACAGTTCATCTGTCATGTCTTAAAATATAAAATCCATAATTAACACTGTTATCTATCAGGCTTTCCTATATACCACCCATTGTGCCAACAACTTATGCATTGTAATATTCTAGCCTAAGACAGACCATCCAATCAAGCTGACTGTGATCACCTTAACCCATGCTGCATCTATAATAAGAATAATACCTTTCAGTGCTGCTGACCATAATGTTGCCTATGGCAAACAATCCCCAGTGTTATCAGATTAAAAATCATTTACTGCCATCACAATAATGCCCAGCTCTCCTCTTCATCACCTCTAGTACATGTCTACCACAGTTGCTTAGCCCTACCCATTACACCCAAAGAAAAGCATGCTTCATCCTTTTTTTCCTTTTAATATACAGAAAGACTAAACAGATAACTGCTTAACCCACTTCATTATATAATCAGGCATTGATGCCCTCCGTGGTTGATGTTATTGAGAATTAACAGATAAGACAATTGTCCAAATACTGAAAAATGTGTATGCTTGGAGCCTGCAATAAGCCATGACTGGAGCAAGGCATTTTGTGAACACCCTTTGTACAGTAGAGAGCCCAAACGGTAGAAGACAGAACTGATAATGCAAGCCAGATCAAACAAATCTTAAACACTTGAACTGTCTGGCAACAGGAATGTGGTGATAGGCATCCTTTAGATTTAGTTTTACCATGAAAGCTAAACTTGGGATCAACCGTGCAAGATTTTGAAGTGATAACATCTTGAACTTTGAAATCCTGACACAGAGGTTTACAGCTGAAAGTTCCAGTACTGGCCTCCATGATTCTTGAATAGAAATAGAACTTGTGCCTCTCCACTGTTTAGACAAAGGTTACCATCTTCGTCTAAAAGACTGAGAGGCGCTGGTTCTAGTTCTCCCATGAGTGACACCAGTGTCCAGCGTGCCTTCATCAGCAAACTTGGCCAGCCACACACCCTGAGACAACACGTTTTGTAAAATGGAGAGGAAATGCAGCATTCTGGTTCTCTGAGTATGTGGCAATTCCCTGGAAAGGAGTTAAGTGTTTCCCTTTGCCAAAAGTACCCTCACTGGATTATTCTTAGAACCTGTTTGTCTGGAGATTATCAGTTGCCAAAAGGGAAGTAGATGTCTGAGGGATATTGAAAGGGTGCTGGGAAACGGAAGGGTCTGAACTTCTAGACAATCTTTCAGACTGGAAAGACTGGCCTCGATTTTTTACATCTCTTCTCTTCTTTTTAGAGCTTCCTTTCCATTCTTTTTCTCTTTTTGATTACTGGCCCCTTGATGTTTAAACTGTTTGTTGGGGAAGGAAGCAGAGGAGTGGTCAAAACTACTATCTGGTTAAAAAGGGAGGGTTGAGGAAAAGCTGTGTCACTTCTTGAATCAGTTTCCCCTTTCATCATGTGCCATAAGCACTTCAGCTGCAGAAAGGCCAAAAATGGAGTCTTCATCTAAGGGAGAATTTAAAATCTCAGATTTGACTTCATCAGGGAGTTTTGAGAGCAAACCCATACTAGTCTCCTTAAAAGTGGGAAAGTTAACCAGTAACAACTGCATATTCTCAAAAGACCAATACAAATGCATTAACATGTGGGCTTGGCACTTTACAAGCCTTAAAGTACTCAAAGAATACATTTTCTTCTCCAACTTGTCCATTGTTTTACCCTCTTTATCAGATAATGGATTAGGAGCAGTAATCTGTTTGACAGCAGCAGATTTTGAAAAAGAAATGACTGCTGGGTCTGCCCTAAGATTAGACAATAGGCACTTGTGTGACTGGGGTACCTTATATAACCTATCACACCTCTCACAAGTTGAGATTTGTGCATCATAGGTTCATGGTGTGTACTAGGCTAATGACCCTGGAGCCTTTACAAGCTTAGCCCACAGAAGTGCCCTGGCATCGTACTGCCCGACGTTAGTTCCGAGTGCCTCTATCAAGTAGAACCACTGGAGTGATCCCCATGGTGAACTTTCTATTACCCAGCCACTCATCAAGATTACTCTTGATGAGGGACAGCGAGGTGCTCTGCTTGATATATATGGGAAGTCTATTCCAGAGCATGGGCAGTCTCTGGGTGAGGAACCTGTCCCTCCAGCATGATCTGTTGATTGTGGTAATGAGGTTGAGGTCTAATGGGAAGTCTATTCCAGAGCATGGGCAGTCTCTGGGTGAGGAACCTGTCCCTCCAGCATGTTCTGTTGATTGTGGTAATGAGGTTGAGGTCTCCAGAGCGTGTGGTGCGGAGAAATTGGGATTTCTTTAGATGTAGCATTTCTAACAGCGCTGGGTCAAACATGGCTTTGTAAGTCAAGCAAAGATCACCTCTAAGCAGGCGATATGAGACAGAGAATAGCTGAAGTCTTTTGAGTCTGTCTGTGTAGGACATGTGTTTAATGCCTAGTATCCTCTTCGTGAGGTACTTCTGTGGTCTCTCCAGCTGTTGCAGGTGTCTAGTGAGGTGCATGCCAAATGGGGCATTATACTCAATGATTGGTCTAATGAGGGAAGAGTAGAGAGAGATGATGACCTCTCTCTTCCTGGATGCAAAACCCTTGGTAATGAGATGTCCCACACAGAAGGACTTTCTGACCACAGTGGCAATGTGGTGGTTGAAGGAGAGGTTGCTGTCAACCTGCGTCCTCAGATCTCTTATAACACCTTCAGTGTTCAGTCGGCTCCTATCAATGTGGTAATTAGTGGGAACTGAGTTTTAGCAAAGGGGATGACGATGCATTTTTCTGGCAGTAAGCTTAAGGCCATGGTTTCGACACCAGTCATTGGTCTCAATGAAGCCTTTCTGTAGGATGTCTGCATCATATGGGAAGTTAATAATGGTTTCCAGCTTGTAGTCATCTGTGAACTTGGTCACCCACAGTCCCTTTGTGTTGGCCTGGACTTCTGAGAAGTAGATGCTGAACAGGAGAGGGGACCCAGGATCAATCCTTGTGGGATTCCACTCATGACTGGTCAGCAGTCTGACTTAGAGTCTACTACTTTCACACTGTGTGTTCTTATCTGTGAGCCAATTTGCAACCCCCCTTAGTGATATAGGGGATGATGCATAGTTTGTTGAGTTTATCAATAATTCCCGAATGAGGAATGGTATCAAAGGCCTTGGCCAGATCGAGGTAGGCTGTATGAACTGCCTTACCTTCATCCATAGCCCTAGTGACTGACTCAAAGAAGTCAAACAGGTTGAGCAGGCATGATCTCCCTTTCACAAAGCCAAACTGGGTGGGGTCTAGAGTTTGGAGATTTCCTGTATCTTTGTTAATCAGCTCCATAATGATGCACTCCATAGCTTTACATATCAGACTCATCAGGCTAATGGGGCAATAATTCCCAGGGTCTGTAGTTCCTCCCCCTTTAAAGAGAGGGATGACTGCAGCAGTGCGCCATTCGGTAGGGACAAAGCCTGAGGTGAGGCTGTGACTGAACAGGGCACACAGATGTGGTGCCAATTTGCTTTGTAGTTCATGTAGAATACAGCCAGGGATATTATTCAGTCCCGTAGAAGCTGTATTCATGGACTTGGACAATGCACCTTTAAACTGTGCTGTAGTAATGCTGGGTGCTTGGTAATGTTCCGGTATTGTGATTGGTCCTTTAGGGGGGAAAGTTGCCACTGAATCTGTCGGCCAGTATGTTGGCAATATCTGTTGGCTCAGTATAGGAAGTACCATTGTGCAGTAACTCATAGCAAATCTGGGTATTGCCATGGAGGCTCTTGATATAACTATAGAAGGCTTTGTGATTGTTTTTAGTGTCTGCCGCAATTCTGCCTTTATAGCTGGCTTTAGAGGATGTAATGAGGGATCTCAACTTTTTGTTGAGGCTAATGAGGAAGGTTTTCCAGTCTTGGGAATTTACCTTTTTCTGCAACAGTTTCTTCCTTCTGTTGTGGAGTTTTTATTAATGGCAGGGGAATACCAGATTGGCTTCCTTTTTTTGAAGGAGAGCGTCTTGATTCTGTTGGGTATGGCTAGTTCCATGCATTTATGTACATGTTTGTACAGTGCATTGGTGTATGATTCGGCAGTCACGCAGCTATTTCCATTTAGCCACCTCTGTTTTTAGGAGCCCAAAGTTAGCTTTGGAGAAGTTTTTCAAGGTGGTTACCTTTGCGGGGGGTGGGTGAGATGTGGATTTCCATGGTGATTAGTTTATGGTCAGATCTGACCAGGGTGGGATTGACTATTGGTGTAGAAGAACTGTCGCCCATGTTAGTAATAACCAGGTCAAGGATGTTGCTTCCTCGAGTGGGGGTCAGAATGAGCTGGTCCAAGGCACTGGAACTGATAAATTCCAGGAAGCGTTGAGCCAGTGTATTGGTGCTTGAGTAGTTCTCCCAGGTAATGGCAGGGTAATTGAAGTCTCCTAGTATGAGGGTGTTGGATTGGACCTTGATAGATTCCAGGGTGCTCAGGAATGTGGAGTGAGAGTCTAGGGACATGGTTGTAGACCTATATCAGGCTATGACGTGGATCGCCATTTTACCCAATGTTAGTTGTACCTGAAGTATCTCAGATGCATTATGCTGGGCTACTAGTCTGGAGGTGTGCATATCCTTTATGAATATGGAGACACCACCGCCTTTGGAGCTACGGTCCATGGTTCGGGGCCGAAAGGTGTGGAATGAGTTATAGCCTGGTAGCACAGGGGTGCTTTCTGCCACGTTAAACCAGGTCTTCGTTACAGCACAAATTTTGATGTTCTCCATTTTGAGGAGTGCTTCGAGTGAGTGCATCTTGAGTTTTAGACTTCTAGCAATGAGCAGCATGACCCTCAGATTGCATTTATTTATAGCTGTTACGGTGGTAATTTGGTCTTTGGAACACCACCTAAAAATGCATTATAGAGGTGGTAAGAGGTGGCCTTAGCCAGTACTCGGAAACCCAGGGGTGACAGATGTAGGCCATCTCTGGCAAAGCATCGAGGTCTATCAATCATGTCATCCCAAGCAGAGAGAAACTGGGTCCCCTTAGACTGACACCAGAAATTTAGCCAATTGTGGAAGTCAATAATTTTTTGTTTGTACTGTGGTATCATTCTGGGTGATGGTAGGATACTGCTCAGGGCTAGGATCATACCTGCCTGGACCACATAATCCAAGAGCTCCACCATGAATCTTCTCATGTAGTCCAGGGAGGTGCATCTCAGGTCATTCACACCCACATGGACAATGACAGTCATACTTGTACTTATTGTGGAGTGAGCTGAGTGCGTGTGTTGTGTGTGTCAGATTCTGGCACCTGACAGACAGCTGACTGTTACCTTCTTATTATTCAACCTAGTGAGTGGGACATTTGTGTGCCTCACTATTGAGTCACCTATGATTAGTGTATTGTGCAAGGTGTTTAGCTTTAGGGGCTTAGGTTGAGGGGCACACTGTGGAGGTAAGCTGTGTCTCCTGTGGTTTGTGCTGCGTTGTGGTGGTCGAGTGCATTTCTGTCTTGGAGGTCTCTGCTGTTAGGGCAAATTTCTATTGAGAGCCTCTGCGAAGGCCAATTGTGGAAGTCAATAATTTTTTGTTTGTACTGTGGTATCATTCTGGGTGATGGTAGGATACTGCTCAGGGCTAGGATCATACCTGCCTGGACCACATAATCCAAGAGCTCCACCATGAATCTTCTCATGTAGTCCAGGGAGGTGCATCTCAGGTCATTCACACCCACATGGACAATGACAGTCATACTTGTACTTATTGTGGAGTGAGCTGAGTGCGTGTGTTGTGTGTGTCAGATTCTGGCACCTGACAGACAGCTGACTGTTACCTTCTTATTATTCAACCTAGTGAGTGGGACATTTGTGTGCCTCACTATTGAGTCACCTATGATTAGTGTATTGTGCAAGGTGTTTAGCTTTAGGGGCTTAGGTTGAGGGGCACACTGTGGAGGTAAGCTGTGTCTCCTGTGGTTTGTGCTGCGTTGTGGTGGTCGAGTGCATTTCTGTCTTGGAGGTCTCTGCTGTTAGGGCAAATTTCTATTGAGAGCCTCTGCGAAGGTGGGTTGTCCGCATAAGTGGTAGAGTTAAAGATGTTAAGATTTGCACTGGGTGTGACAAGGATGGACAGGATTAGGAACCAGTATAGTACAGGGTCAGCTCAGGTTGGACGGTTTGGAGACAAAGTCAGAGAGGCGAGATTGCGTTGGTTTGGACATGTGCTGAGGAGGGATGCTGGGTATATATTGGGAAAAGGATGTTAATGATGGAGCTGCCAGTTAAGAGGAAAAGAGGAAGGCCCAAGATAAGTTTTATGGATGTGGTGATAGAGGACGTACAGGTGGTTGGTGTGACAGAGCAAGATGCAGAGAATAGGAAGAAATGAAAACAGATGATCCGCTGTGGTGACCCCTAACAGGAACAGCCGAAAGAGAAGAAGCAGCCTCCACAAAGGTGGGTGTGTGGTTTGTGTTTTTATGTGAGAGATGTGATGGTGGGTGTTCTGAAGGGCTATGTGTTCCATGTGGTGTGGTGCAGGTGTTGACCTTCTCCTCTTGACCAACTAGTCCGGTCTAGGCTGGAGAGTGCATAGCTTCCAATTTGGTGATATAAGTGCATCTCTCACAAGTCTGAGTGTTGGGAGGTAAGAGGAGAGGGTTGCCTGTGTACATGAAGCAGTTGCCACACTGCTTCAGAATGCCCAAGTTGCACCAAGTTAATAGGAGAAAGCACAGGGAACTACCCTTTAATCATGCCAGGAGGGGTGGTCAAAACTATTTAGTACTGGAGCTATTTCCATGAAGAACAACTAGTGCTGATGGCACTTAGGTGTGCTACAATAATTGCTACAAAAACCTGTTGAAGTGCAAAGCAATTAAGCTATTTAAAGTACAAGAGAGAAAGAACTAGCAAGATTCAAGAGAAAAACTGAAGAGCAGACTTTCTGGCACCAGTAATAGTTTACCTCAACTCAGCACCGCTAGGCAGAGCTTAAACGAGCGTAAACCCACACAAATGCGGGTTTTTAAACCAGAAAGTTGAAAGGGATGGAAAAACTGCCCAAATGGCCAATGAGCTACAAATTCTGGGTCGGAAACCACTACTCCTGTAGTAGATAGGCTACCTAGTGCTTACCACTCCCACTGATAAGCCAGAAGGCTTCCGTCCAACACAAAAAGGCTTGGGGGGAGGGGTCAGACACTTACAAACAGTCCTGGATACAGCAAATCTGTATCTGGACTAGACTAGTTACAGGAAAGGCAGGAAACAAGAGTAAACACAGGCTTTTAAACCAGAAAATTGAAAGAGATGGGAAAACTGCCCAAATGGCCAATAAGCTACACATTCTGAGCCAGAAACTACTCTTGTTGTGGAAGATAGACTACCTAGTGCTTACCACTCCCACTGATAAGCTAGAAGGCTTCCCTCCAACACAGAAAGGCTTGGGGGGGCTCAGAAGCTTACAAACAGTCCTGGATACAACAAATCTGTATCTGGACTAGTCTAGTTACAGGAAAAGCGGGAAACAAGCTTAGAACTTTTTTTTTTTTTTTTTTACAGAAAAGCAGCTAAAACAGCAGTAAAAACAATTTGAATGCAGTGCAAGCTAACACACTTGAGTGTGTAGCAATATTAATGCAAACACAGTTTAAATTAATGCAATTAAATTAAAAAAATGACTAAAACGAGTGCAGAAAGCTGTAAATTAGGAGAAAATCAAAATGGAGGCACTTAGGAGTATCAGAAAACGATGCCAGCAGATATATAAATAATTCAGTCAAACAAAAATTAAGACAGCGCAGAACTCTGAACAGTTAAAAAGTGCCAAAATATATACTTATCAGCTCTATATTTTCCGGATTGTTTGAGAAGCACACACAGTCAGAACACAAGGAGAGTCTAGCAATGAAAGTACAGCACAGAAAATACACCTCAGGCAATGACAAACAGTTAAGATGGGCTGGCTCAACAACCCCCACCTGAAACTAGCTTCTGAGCTACCCTGAGAAACAAAGTGCAGACAACAACAAAGGACAGAAACAATACAGCAAATATGTACATAATAAAGCAAATATATAAATACAGCACAGTGCAAACTGAGTTGCAAAAAGTGTACTTGTCAGTTTGGAATATAATATGGGAAAATATTCCAACTCTGCTCACATACAGGAGAATTTAGCTCTCTGCTATGTCAGCTCTGTACAAATCCACAGAAATGCAGTGCTCTGAATACTTGGTGGACTTAGGAAGAGCAGGGTTTGATGACGGTTTGTCCACAAAATCCCTACATGTAAAATAACTGGCCTGCAGCACAAGTGCTAAAACCAAAACTAAGACACACAGAATAGCAGACAAATTTAATCAGGCTACTAACAAGCACTAATAAGTGCAGAATAAGAGCACTTGAACACTTAAGAACACACAGAACAGCAAACTAAGGTAATAAAGAAGGTAGAGGACAGTTACAGTAAGAGCTGCTGAATAAACTAAAGTATTTTTTTTTTTTTTTGCTAGTGGAGAGGGACTGAATACAGCACAATTAAGAGACTACAGCGGTTGTACTTCCCAAATGCCCTCTCTGTACACAGTGGATAGAGCTGAAGAGAAGGGACTGGTAGAAGTATCTGAAATCAAAATATGATCTCTCTGTACTCAGTTAAGTGAGCAAATGAGATGGACCCAGGAGTGTTCAAACACAAATTTACAGGAGGGGCTGGCATTTCCAAAGCCACCAAGAATAATACCACAACATGAACAAGGAGGGAGGGTGGGAAACTAAATGCAGAGAGACAGAGAGACCACAATAGTCAAACTAAACAAACAGAAAAATGAAATACAGTACTATCTGTAACTGCAAGTTTGTACTTAACTCAGCTTGTAATACAGTTGACTGCAGGTAGATAGCAGCCAGCATATTGGCTGTAATAGGAAAAACATATTCCAATGCAGGTAAAACAGGAGGAATAGTAGAAGTTGTAGGCATCTATAATTGTATCAAATCATTATACATATTTTGTGTAATAGAGGCATCCCTCTGTTTCTACAGAAAAACCTCACTCGTATATAAAATTTTTGTGAAACAGAATTCGTCAGCAGGGAAGTGAGAAACTATGCTTTCTTCAGAATCCAAAAGCTCTGAGTAGAATCCTCTGTGGTGCACACCTCCTCCTGCCAGGACTGTTCCTCTGACTAGAAATTCCTGTCAGAATGGAACAAACATACAGTTGTACGAGTTGCACTTACCATAACAGTAGATGCTTGATTTCCTCCCTGCTGCAATAACCTTTTGGCTATACAGGTTGTATCCTGCCTATGATACAGCAACTGGACAGCTTCACAAAGCTCTGGCTCCCTCCCACACCTTCACGTTGATTGCTGACTGGTCAGACTGGAGGGAAATCAGCAGTCAAGTGAAGCGATCTTCAGTACTTTCTTGCCTATAAAAAGGTAAAGACCTTACTCATTCTGAGCCACTACAATATAACTGAGAAAAGTACAGTTTTGTACCTACCATAAATGTAGATATTCGAGGATCTACATTGCTGCAGTCATAACCTGTGGGTAGTCCACTGTCCTCGATCGGCCCGAATACCAAAGAGCCAGGCTGGCGTCGGTCATTGTCGCCTAGAGCTGACGTCAGTACGTCGTAGTACATAAGCGCAAGACCGACGCCATATCCTCAGTCTTTCTTGCCCCAGATGTCAGAAGGCCTAAGAATGAAAAAAGGCCAGAGCCAAAAAAAGAAAAGGCCCAACAACTACCAGTGTGGAAAAAGAGCTAAACCTAATAAAAAACACAGCCATTACCAACTATAGAGGGGAAGGAGGGAGGGATAATTGGACTGCAGCAATGTAGATCCTCGAACATCTACATTTATGGTAGGTACAAAACTGTACTATGTTCTTCGTCTCACATTGCTGCAGTCATAACCTGTGGGTAGAATCCCAAAGCAAAGGAAAAGGGAGGCTGGCAAACTAAATAGCATTAGGAGCTGCTAACATGCCCTGTAAAACTGCAGTGGCAAACCCAGCCCTGGACTTGGAATAAAGAGGGAGATGGTAATGCTTAGTAAAAGTGTGTACTGAACTCCAAGTAGCTGCCTCCAAAATATCCTTAGTAGCTACACCCCTCAAAAAAGCAGTAGAAGTGGCAGTAGCCCTAGTAGAATGAGGTCTGATCCCAGCAGGAACATCTTTCCCATGATGAGAATAACAAAAAGCAATACAATGACCAATCCACTTTGAAATAGTCTGCTTTGAAACAGCTTTCCCTTGTGAACTCAAAGCAAAAGAAACAAATAACTGTTGAGACTGTCTGAACTCCTTAGTTCTGCTCAAATAGTAACGTAACTGCCTGTGGATATCCAAAGAATGCAAGACTTTTTCCCCCTTATTTTGGGGATCAGCATAAAAAGTAGGCAAATGAATAGACTGGTTCAATGCCACATTAGAAATCACTTTAGGCATAAAAGTTGGGTTAGTTCGCAAAGAAACTCTATCCTTATGAAATATCAGAAAGGGTTCAACTGCCATGAGTGCCTGCAATTCAGATACCCTCCTAGCAGAAGTAATGGCCAACAAAAAAGCAGTCTTCCAAGACAAAAACTTCAGTTCAGACGTAGCTGCAGGTTCAAAAGGAGGTAAAGTAAGTTTCTCCAAAACAAAATTGAGATCCCAGGAAGGAGTAGGAGCCCTACGTGGGGGTCTTACATTCTTTGCCCCTCTAAGAAATTGTTTGAACAAAGGATGAGAAAATAAAGGAGGGTCACAATCATAGTGAGCAGAAATGGCTGCAGCATGAACCTTCACAGAAGAGAATGACAAACCCTTGTCCAGTAATTCAGTAAGATACTGTAGTGCAAAACTCAAATTAGGCACTGAAACATCAAAACCCTTTGCTGTGCTCCAAAGAAAAAATCTCTTCCATTTATCAGCATAAACTTTTCTAGTACTAGGCCGCCTGGCTTCCAAAATGACATCTAAAACCTGTTGAGGAAGCTGAGACCCCACCGGCTCCATCACAGAATACGCCAGGCTGTCAGATGCAGGGACTGCACCTGAACATTGAGAAAATGATTGTTTGATTGGGACAACAAATGAGGAACCTGTGGCAGAAGCCAAGGAGGCTCCTGGATTAAACTCCTCAGCAGAGGATACCAATGCTGACGTGGCCAATCTGGTGCTATTAGAATCATGCAAGGCTTGTCCCGCCTGACTTTCAAGAGTACCTTGGGGAGAAGAGGCAGAGGAGGAAAAGCATAAACGTGAAGGTTGTTCCAACTGAAAGATAGAGCATCCACTTTCCCAGCATCTGGGTGGAACATCTTTGTGCAAAATTTTGGTAGTTGAAAATTCAGAGGAGAAGCGAATAGATCTATGTCTGGAGTTCCCCAAGCCACAGTCAATTGTTTGAAAACCTGAGGATCCAGTTTCCACTCGTGGGGATCCACAATTTGCCTGCTCAATACATCTGCTAGGGAGTTCTCTGCTCCTGGCAGAAACCGTGCTTGAAGATTGATTTGCAAACTCAGAGCAGTCTCCCACAAAATCATTGCTTGCCTGCAAAGAGGGTAGGAATGGGTTCCCCCCTGCTTGTTGATGTACCACATGACTGTTGTGTTGTCTGTTCGAATCAACACCTGTCCCGGCTGAAGTGGGTCTTTGAAGGCCATCAAAGCAAATTGGACTGCTAACATCTCCTTCATGTTGATATGCAAATGTAGTAGTTTGGGAGGCCACACGTCTTGTATCCATTTCCCATTGAAGTGTGCTCCCCAAGCCAAGTCCGAGGCATCCGTCGTTAGGATCTGACTCGCCTCTGGTCGGGTCACAGAGAGTCCCTTGTTTAGCTGACATTCCTGAGCCCACCACAAGAATTCCTTCTGGATGCAAGGTATAATCCGAATGACAGTGTCCAAACCGTGGCAGTGTTGAGTCCACACACTTTTGAGATACCATTGTAGCTTCCTCATATGCAGTTTGGCATTGGGAAGAACTAGAATGCAAGATGCCATGAACCCCAAGGCTTGAAGGACTGTCCTTGCAGTCAGCCTGGACATTACTGATAACTGCTGGAAGTATAGATGAAGAGTTCTTTGCTTGTCTGGGGTCAGAAATGCCATCTGAGAAGCTGTATTCAGTCTCACACCCAGAAAGCACATGTCCTGAGAGGGTACTAGACTGGACTTTATTTCATTCACAGAATACCCTAGGCACCTTAAAACTGCCATTACATACTGGAGATGTTGAAGTAACTTGTCTTTGTTTTGAGCAAGAATTAGGCAATCGTCCAGATAAGGATAAATTTGTATTCCCCTCTGTCTGAAAAAAGCAATCACAGGAGCCAGAACTTTTGTGAATACCCTGGGCGCAGTAGATAAACCAAAGGGCAATGCAGAGAACTGATAGTGAGAAGTACCAGCCCGAAATCTCAGGAATCTCCTGCAGCTGGGCCTGATAGGGATGTGAAGATAGGCCTCTGAGATCCAGGGTTACCATCCAGTGATCCTTGCCCAGCAGAGGCAGAAGTTGTTGTAATGTTAACATCTTGAACTTTGGAATGTCTAGGTAGGTATTGAGAATGGACAAATCCAGAACTGGCCTCCAAGTGTTTCCTTTCTTTGGCACTAGGAATACACGGGAATAAAAACCCTGGCCTACTTCTGACAGAGGGACCGCCTGAATTGCCCCCATCTGTAAAAGTAAAGAAATTTGCTCCTCAGCCTCCATCCTTTGCTGAGGAGGCACATCCGGCATGCCTTTGAAAGGAGGAAGAGTGTGAAAATAAAACTTGTACCCGTGATTTACTATATCCAACACCCATTTGTCCTGGGTGACCAAATGCCAATTTTGTTGAAAAAGTCCCAGCTTTCCTCCTAGAGGAGCTGCCAGTAGAGAAGGGTCTGGCAGCAAAAGATACAGGTCATAGGGTCTGTTTACGAAAAGGCTGACCCCTGCCCTCACCAGAAGACTGTGCAGGAGAACTCCAAGTCCTAGGTCTGAAAGAACCCTGAGCGTGAGCTCTGCCTCTACCACGCCTAGACCTGCCCTTAGACTGAGTATCCGAAGAAGGAAAAGACCATCCCCTAGCAGGCCAATTCCTACTAAACTTAGGGGGCTGCACCTGCAGAAAATCTTTGACCGTCTGCATAGACTTAGCCTTATCTTCCATCTTTTTCAAAACCGATTCCACAGGGGGACCAAAAAGTACTTCAGATTGAAGAGGAGCATCCAAAATCCGAGCCTTAACATGCTCTGACAAATTTTGATCCTTAAGCCAGGCATGTCTGCGAATAACTGAACCTGTAGCAGCCACCCTGGGTGCAGCCTGAAGAGCATCGAAACCACACTGCAATTATTAACTTTTTCTGACATCCGGATAACTGAGGCAAGAAAAACAAAGGTTTCCCCAACGGGGTACTTAGCCCAACTTGGTCTTCGGTCTGAAACTCGATAAATGAAAATTTCAGAACGCTGAACGGCACTTGCAAACGCTGCTTCTGCTTCGGACCACGCGGCAAGAAAGACTGAGGATATGGCGTCGGTCTTGCGCTTATGTACTACGACGTACTGACGTCAGCTCTAGGCGACAATGACCGACACCAGCCTAGCTCTTTGGTATTCGGGCCGATCGAGGACTGCGGACTACCCACAGGTTATGACTGCAGCAATGTGAGACGAAGAACATCTAAAACTTTACATCCCAACAATTAATTATACATAAGAGGAGGAGGAGGTAGGTGGGTGGGTGTGACTACTGCAGCTGTGAGGAGTTCAAACATCTGCTGTTATGGTAAGTTCAAATATCTGCTGCTATGGTTTAAGTGCAGCTTGCACCACTGTAAGATGTTCATCATTCTCACGGCTGCAGTAGCCTTTTAGATATATTTGTTGATTACCAAAGTCTATCCAATCTAGGACAAGGAAAGACAAGGATCCAAGAGTCCCTGGACAACAGTCCTAGCAAAGCCAACTCTGGACCTGGAAAATGAATACAGTTTGTAATGCTTTATAAAAGTGCTACTTTGAAAAAGATGGAAGATAAGGCTAAGTCTATGTAGACGGTCAAAGATTTCCTGCAGGTGCAGCCTCCTAAGTTTAGTAGGAATTGTATAATTCACTTATGTATTTGTGTTTTGCTCCCACAAAACACAAATACATGTGAGAGATGCAACTATATAGCCAAACTGGAGGCTGAGCTCTCTCAACTCAGGACTGGCAAGACCAGACAGGAGGAGAAGGAAACCACGCACACCACAAACCCAGTTTCACATAGAACTATCACAACTGCAAAACAAACACATAAACACACAAAGACATACTCGGAGGCACTGATCAAAAATCTACCAAAACTACAGAGGCCTCCAAAGCAGACACCCAAGCAACTGCCACCTCAAGACATAAGACATGCAACACATAGTTCTCAAAGTCAGTGTGCTAAACAGTCACAGCCCTTAAGGCCAAACACAATGCCAGACACACTTGTTATAGGTGACTCCATAGTCAGACACACTGACGTCCCACTCACCAGACTGAACAAGGAAAAGATCACAGTTAGCTGCCTGTCAGGCGCTAGAATCTGCCACATAACACAAGCACTCAGGTCACTCCACAGCAAGTACAAGTATGACTCAGTCATTGTCCATGCTGGTGTGAACGACCTGAGACGTACCTCCCTGGACTACATGAAAAGAGACACAGAGGAGCTCTCAGATTATGTAGCCCAGGCCAGTATGACCCTGACCCTGAGCAGTATCCTACCCTCACCAAGAATGATGCCACAATACAGAGACAAAATGATCAGCTTTAATAATTGGCTTAATTACTGGTGTCATTCTAAGGGGATCCAATGTCTGTCTGCCTGGGATGACATGCTTGACAAGCCACGCTGCTTCGCAAGGGACGGCTTGCACCTGTCACCTGTGGGCTTCCGGATATTGGCAAAGGCTCTTGCCACCCCCATAGTGCCTTTTTTAGGCAAGGCTCAAATGATAAACCTACCGCCCTAGAAAACAAAAATGGAGAAAAACTAAGGGTAATACTGCTCAATGCCAGAAGTCTAAACCTCAAGATGCACGCCCTCGAAGCCCTCCTCAGTATGGAGAACATCGATGTTTGTGCTGTGACTGAAACCTGGTTCAAGGCTCCTGAGAGCACCCCAGCACTATCAGGTTATACCTCATATCATGCGTTCCGGCCCCAAAATCCGGACCGAACTACAAAAGGAGGGAGTATCCATATTCATAAAGGATACCCACACCTCCAGGTTAGTGGCAACGCACGAAGCATCGGAGACCATCCAGGTGCAATTAACCATAGGTAAAACTGCCCTACAGTTTGTAACATGCTACAGACCACCTTCTCAAACTCAGGAAACCCACACAGCCTTCCTGAAGACACTGGAGAGTATAAATGTCTCTCCAAACACCATCATATTGGGTGACTTCAACTACCCAAACATAGACTGGGAACATTACTCAAGCCCCAACACCCTAGCCCAAAGGTTCCTTGAGTTCATAAACTCAAATGCTATGGAACAACTAGTCACCATTCCCACAAGAGGAGAAAATATACTAGACCTGATCATCACAAACATGGGGACAAAATGCTCCACACGGAAGTATATCCCTCATTGGTGAGATCAGACCATAAATTAATCTCACTGGAGATCCACATCCCGCCCCACCCCAGCAAAAAAGACCACAGTGAAGAACTTCTCAAAAGCAAACTTCACACTTCTTAAGACTGGAGTGGTATCCTTCAAGCCCCCCGAGCCAGTGGAAACCACAACCCACGCTGCTGAAACCCTTACAAATGCCTTCTAAGAGCACCTCCAGGAATGTATGGATCAAGCAATCCCTAATAAAATCAAGACCTTTTCCACCAAAGGCAGGCGCCCGGTCTGGTGGACTCCAGCCATAAACAAACTCTACAACAAGAGGAGAAAGCTACTACATGACAGAGCAAAATCCCTAAATGGGAAGGCATCTCTGATCAATACTAGCAAAAGCTACGATCACTCATAAAATCATCCAAGGCCAACTTTGAGAGAAAAATCGCTAATGACACAAAAGACAATCATAAAGCCTTCTTTAGCTATGTTAGAAACCTGGGTGGAAACTCCCAGATATGCTCAAAATTAGTCCAAAATGATAAAAAAATCACTGAACCCACAGACATTGCCAACATACTGGCAGACAGGTTCAGTGCAAATTTCTCCCCTCCCCAAAAGGAGAAATATCTATCCCACCAGAGTCTAGCCTCCCAAACATCTCAGATGCCCAGGTGAGAGCTGCTCTCTCTAAAGCAAAAAACACAGCATCAATGGGACCGGACGGTGTCCCCGGCTGTGTGTTACACGAACTCAATGAGGAACTAAACCCACACATAAGGCTGCTGTTTAATCTTAGCCTTACTACAGGATCGGTACCCAAAGAATGGCGACGGCAACTGTGGTCCCACTCCACAAAGGCGGTGCTTCTACGGACCCTGGAAATTACCGCCCCATAAGCTTGACGAGCCTTGTCTGCAAAGCTATGGAGAGGATCATAATGGAACTCATAAATAAAGACATTGGGGACCTACAGACACTGGATCCTACCCAATTTGGCTTTGTCAAGGGCAGATCCTGCCTCTTGAACTTGGTCGACTTTTTCGAAACAGTCACTAAGGCCATTGATGAGGGTAAGGCAGTTCACACAGCCTACCTTGACCTAGCAAAAGCATTCGACACAAAACCCCACTCGGGCATCATAGAAAAGCTCACCAGCTTAGATGTAAACCCATATGTCACAAGATGGGTTGCAAACTGGCTCAAGGACAGAACACACAGGGTTAGAGTTGCTGATGCCATGTCAGACTCTAAGCCGGTCACGAGCGGTGTCCCACAGGGCTCAGTCCTGGGCCCCCTCTTGTTCGGCATTTATTTTTCTGAAGTGCAGGCAAACATAGGGGGATTGTGGCTGACAAAATTTGCAGATGACTGCAAACTGGGCACCATAATTGACACTCTATCAGACACAGACATCCTCCAGAAAGGTCTCATAGAAATGGATAACTGGTGCCAGAGCCATGGCCTTAAGCTAAATGCCAAAAATGTATAGTCATACCCTTTGGGAAAAACAAGGTAACCCTAATTACCACATAGGTGGTAATCCATTAAACACGGAAGAAGTTATCAGGGACCTGGGGACCCAAGTTGACAGTAACCTCTCTTTTGACACTCACATTGCCAAAGTGGTTAGGAAGACCTTCTACATTGCCCACCTGATCATGAAGGGATTCACATCCAGATCAGGAGAGGTCATTGTACCCCTGTACTCTTCACTTATCAGACCAATGATTGAGTACAACGCCCCATTCGGAATGTACCTTACCCGACACCTGCAGCAGTTGGAAAGATCCCAAAAGTTCCTCACCAAAAGGATAAAGGGCTCAAACATATGTCATACGATGCCCAACTGAAGAAACTCCAGCTCTATTCAGTCGCATACCGTCTGCTCAGAGGTGATCTGTGCCTGACATACAAGGCCATGTCCAACCCGGAATTAATGGACATGCTCCACCTCAAAAAATCCAAATCCACCAGAGCCACGAGAGCAAGAGACTTAAACCTCAACACGGATATAAATAGGATGTGCTGGAGGAACAGATTCATCACCCAGAGACTCCCTACACTATGGAACAGAATCCCAGTCCATGTGAGGCAGAGCCCCTCACTGACTCTGTTCAAGAGAAATCTTGACGAGTGGATGGGAGATCGTAGGTTTACCCCGGGAATCATCTCTGTATCACTGCTGGACAGAGGCACAGCAAACTAATGGGTATAGTATTCCCGTCCTAAGGGGTGGTGAAAGCCACACACACTCTGGCTAGGCTTATAAATGCCCTAGGGCAGATAGCCTAGTATGAACCTATGAACCTATGTACAGAGGACAATGTTTATCTACAGTGCTTTCAGTCCAACCACTTTCCAATATACCATTCTAGATACCAAGGTTGTAATTGAATGGACTTTGATACTGGCTGGAACTGATTTACCATGGTGGCTACAGAAAAAGCAACAGCAGAAGACAACCACCTGGAAATAAGTCTGTTTTGAAATGGGTTGGCTCTTCAAAGTCTCATCATAGGAAATAAAAAGCAGACCTGATTTTCTAAAGGACATGGTTTTGTCAATATAGTACCTGAGCTGCTTTTGCACATCCAGAGTATATAGAATCCTTACTCCCTGGCTCTGAGGATCTGGCTAACACACATGGAGATTGATGGCTTGATTCAAACCAAATTCTGAAACACTAGACATAAATAAGGGGTTTGAAGACCAGACAGAGTTCACCCACCATGACAGCTTGCAACTCAGATACTCTTCTTGCAAATGTCAGAGCAAGGAGTACAGTCTTCCAGTTGCAATACCTTGCATCCACCTGCATCTCTTCCAGCACAAAGCTGAGATCTCAGGAAGGAGCCACCTGTTTTCTAGGAATTTATTCAGTTGTCTGTTTTGAAAGGAGGCAAACAGATCTACTTGGGGTGTTGCCCATAAATCGACTCCTGGAAGACTTCTGTCACAATTTCTGTTCTGGTCCTGCTCAGCTTGCTTGCCACTATACTTTGCTCTGATGGAATTTAAGATGTTTAGAGAGTGTTGTAGAGCTACCTTCTTAGTCATCACAGCCAGCTTGTACACAGGTTATGAGCTGGTGCCTCCATTTTTTTTATACCACATCACTGGGGTGCTGTCTGTAATCACCTGAAGAGGTCCAGGGAACCATATATGATGAAGATATTTCAAGGCATGGATCACAGCCAAAATGTCTTTAGCATACATGCTTTGATCTGTCTAAGGAATACGACAGGCCTTGCACCTTTACCATCACAAAAACACTTCCCTAAGTACAATATGAGGCTTTAGTAGTTGCAGATTGACTTGGGGTCTGAGGAGAAAAGGGGAAGACTTGGATTTAGAGTCATTTATTTATTTATTTACTTTATTTTACATTACTTATTTACTCAGATATGATTACCGAGACAGTTTGATTGGGTAGATGCCCATTTTCAGTGGATGTTCAGGGAAAAAAGCTCCAAAGTATTACAAAAACATTTTAAGAACAATGATTTTACAATCTTAAATAATACAAAAATATCTACAGTTTAAATAATTATACCAAATTAGACATAATGTGCCAACAGTGGTTATATAATGATTATTTAACATTTATAGAAATTTTAAAAAATGAATAAGAAATTAAAGGCAAATTAGCATAATACAAACAGAAATTGCAATATGAAGTAAAAGAAAAAAACAAGGTTAGGGTATATTCAAACAGACAGTCAGGGAGAGAAAATGACTGAATTAAGGAAAAGAGTGAAAAAGAGGAAGTAAGGTATGAACAGGTACTTATTCACATTTTGGGATACTGTTTATCCTGGGGTTAAGCAAGCACAAATACTAATTTTGGCTAGGAAGTCTTTCAGAATATTTATAAAGGACTAGATGGAGGGTAATAACTTGATGGATACAAGTAAGAAGTTCCAGGCCTTAGCAACATGGTATGAGATTTGATAGGGTTTGGACAAACAGGAGTTTTTTGTCACTGCATCGTAATAACCGACTAGGAACATAGCTGTGTAGAATGGTATTTAGTACCGGACAAGCAGATGGATGCTGGATAATTTTACAGGTGGTAAGGAGCTGTGTATATGTTAGTTGATGGGGTAGTTCTAACCAATTTAGGCTTTTTAGTGTTATACGGTGGTGGGTTCTGAAATGGGTATTTGCTTCAAATTTAGACACTTTATTATAGCAGTGTCCAAGCTTTGCTTTTTGTAATGCCTGAAGGCTAGTAAGGATGGGAGCACCACAAGGTAGTGAGGGCGTAAGATAAATAGTTGCAGGTGTAATTTAATTGCACTGGTGAGAAAGTATTCCTAATTTCTGCTGAGTTCCTTTTATGCAATTTTATCATCCCCTAATAATTTGATATGGGATGTGACATGAGTGGCTATATTAAGAGAGAGGATTTGAATTTTTTTTTTCATGAGAGTGGGATTTTTAAGGGGAAAGGGGTAGTGTTTTTTTGGGGGGTTGAGCATGAGTTATTTGTTATAAAGCCATGTTTCAGTGGTGCTAAAGCTTCCTCAGTAATTTTGGAGATGTGCCGGGTTGTCTAATATGCATGTCAGTGTAGAGTCATCTGCATATTGTATTAGGAAGGCCTATTGTGTGGATGTGTGGAGAGTGCTGATGAGAATTTTAAAGAGGAATGGACCAAGGATAGAACCGGTGGTGCCTGGGAGGTATGGTGAGAAAGTGGAGTGCCTTTTTACTGGCGGATATCTATTGCACAAGCAGCATTTGAACCACAGAAGGATGTGCTGATATAGACGTGAGGATATTTGAAGTAGACATTTGCTGTGATGAAATGTGTTGAAGGCTTTAGGCATGTCTAGAAATTAGGAGGAGACTAGTTTGCCATTATCTCTAGCTTTATTGACAGTATCTATAAAAGATTAGATGTGCAGTGTTAATACTATCTGGAGGACCAAATCCATGTTGTGTGGTGGGATAGTAGTTCTTCCAGCAGGACATATTTTAGGAAATGTTTTTGAAAAGTGATGTCTGTTGAATTTCACCTTTGTGTAGAGGGATAAAATGTTTCTTTCCTCAGAAAGAAGGAATGTGGGATTCCTGAACTGATCTATTTATAAGGACTGAGACAAGACAGGCAATGCTACTGGCTATTACTTTAAAGGACTCACTTGTACGGTCATCAGCTGTAGTACAGCATGGTTTGAGTTTAAGAGTAGTTTTATATAGGATATGGTCACAGGTTTGAAGGTGAAAGTGGATGCCATGATATATGGCTTTTGAGCAGGACTGGGATTATATGTCAGGGAGTCCTTGCTTAGGGATGCTATACTATCTATGAAATAAAGAGTTTAATTATATTGCAGTTTCAAGTGATGTGTTATTGGAAGCGGGGTTAGGCTTGAATTTTTAGCCAGGATGCAATATTTCTTTAAAGGCTGACCTTAGGTTTTTAGGACTGTGTTTACTTTTTTTCCCCTGAATGCTGTTATATCATAGTTTTTTTTGTCTTAATTTATTTGCATTTTAGTATGGTTGTGGGGCATTCTGAAGCTTTTAAGATATTGTGGTGTTTTGTATTTTTGCCATTCTTTCCATGCTTTTCCTCTAACATGCATTAGCATTCTACTCTGTTTGGATAGACAACTTGCAGTATTGTTTTCAGTCTCTTCCTTCTAGAAGGTGCAATGGTATTTAGGATATTTAAGAAAGTTGTATTAAATTAATTTACAGCATCATCTTAGGAGAGGATTTTTAGGATGTTCCAGTTAACAGATGATAGGGTAGTAATGACTATTCCTGGGTTAAACATGGACAGGTTGCTTGCTGTTTTATAAACATGCTGTTTAAGTGGATGTGTGAGATGTCTGGTTGTACAGATTGAGAGATGGTTCACTGACAAGAGTCTGACATCATACCTGTGGTGGAGAATGGTTCACCGACAAGAGTCTGACATCATACCTTTGGTGGAGAATTTACTAGGATTTGATACTGGGATCCAGTCTAATAAGGAGTTCAATGTTTTGCTATAATGTGTGGGACAATTAGTTATGTGATACCATATAAGTTCATGCTGGATGGAGGGGAATTAGAGGTTATGTCCAACCGATATTGACATCACACAGAAGTATCTTTACGTGTGGAATTGTTATGGATATCCACTGTAGGATATATTCCAGTGTTATCTGTATTGTCGCCAGGAGGGATGTAAAGGACAGTAATACATATTTGTTAATTTTCAGGAAAGTAAAACAAACGTTTGCTGAAATGAATTTTGGTATTGGTTTGTTGCAGGGCGAAATTTGGTAGTTAATGAGAAATATTAAAGCAACAGCAGCACCTTTCCTCTTTATATGGTCATTACAGATAGCCTGGGGTGTAATTTCAGAGTAATTTGTGCTGGGTTTAACTCAAGTTTCAATTATAGCCAGAATATCAAGCTTGTACTGAATAATCATGCTTCTAATATTTACAGTGGCAAAAGTTAGATTAACTTGATAGGGTGGTTAACCATTGTGGAGTTTGAGTAGTGTGTGGAAGGGAATTGCCTTGATGTTAGTTGTGACAGGTGGGGCCAGGATTAGGGTGAATGCTTCCTCCTAGGAGGATTTTAGTATTTTGGGGTATTACTGATTCTTGCTTTTTGGAGAGTATTGTTCTACTTAATTTTATTTTGATTTGAGCTGAAATGGAGTTAATCAATCTCTACTTAGGGTAAAGGTGAGAGGCAAAGTGTGGACAGTTTAGGGAGGAAATATGGATAGATGGTTGGCTCAGAGTTGGAGAGATGATGAGAGCTATGACCGTAGGAGGATGAGATATGGCTCAGGAGGAGGAAAATAACAAAAGCTGAGGAGTAGCATAATTAATTAAAGGGATATATTTATCTTCCTGATGGCAAGTTGTGAGGAAGTAGGAATCAAAAAGAAAGCAAGACATTGCAGTGCTGTGGATATTTAGTGGTGGCGAAATCTGAAAGCTGGTTAAACGTAAGTAATAAGGAAGTATTGTCTATGAAGGAAGAGAGTATGGTTGTCCTGGTATCTTCTGTTATGTTTCTCAAATATTAGAATTAGAGGGGTTTGAAAGGATAGGAAGTAGTGAGGGTTTATTTGGGGAAATTAGAAGTTAAAATGTAGAATAATAGATAGGTACTATTGGGGAAGGTTCTGAGTATGAATGGATATAATGCAAAGCAATATGAGGGAGAAAGGTCACTGGCACTGATGCTAAATGTTAGCTGGAAGTTCGGAAATAACAAAATAGAAACTCTACCATCATAGTTCCTTTTTAACAAAACCCAAAATTATTCCAGGGAATGAAGATGTTGGGTCCATGTGTTTTTTTATTTTAACAAACAGCTGGACTCTTCTCGTGTGCAATCTGGCAAAAGGAATAATGAGAACTATTTACAAACAACTTTATTATTCTCATGTACAATCTGGCAAGAGGAATCATGAGAACTTTAGAAGCCATGGACCACTGAATCCTGAAGTATTCTCTTACAGAAATCTGAAAATAACTGGAAAAGATCAGGAAAGTTTCAAGATAAAATTCCACCCTCTTGTTTGTAAGAAAAGGCTTTTGCTGAAAAGTGTCTATAAAGCTATAGGGCAGCCCAGAAACATAATCTTGTGTGATAGAATCAAGGAGAATTTTTGTATATTTATAAGAAGAGATGAAACCAATCTTAAGGACTCTTGACATGTGGGAAAAGACATTGCAAAGATATGTAGGTCATCTAAATAAGGAAATACGTGAATACCCTGCAATCTCCAATGAGCTATCACTAGACCTAGACACTTTGTAAATACCCTTGGAACTGCAGATAACCCAAAGGGTAATGCAGAGGAATGATAATGTGACCAGGCACAGAAAACTCTGAGTAATTTCTGAATCCTGTGGCTACAGAAATGTGATGATAAGCATCTTTTAGATCTAACTTCACCATGACACTCAAAGGAGGAATGAGAGTTAACAGAGGTTAAAGAGACAGTATTTTGAATTTTTGGTACTTTTACATACAGGTTGAGAAAGAAAAGATCTAGAATTGGTCTCCATTTCTTTGGTTGACTTTGGTGTCATGGATATCGACAATAGAATCATAGAAGGTTACTAGGCTACTGGCCCTTATAACCCTAGCCAAGACTTTAGCCCATGTTTAGACAAATCAGCACCCAATGTCCCCTGTCAAGCAGGGACGGGGTGGACTCCCAGGGGTATATTTTCTGTTTCCCATCCAGTTATCCAAGTTACGCTTAAAAAGGGGTAAAGAGGTGCTCTGCTTGATGTGGAGAGGGGAGTCTATTCCATAGATGAGGGTGTCTCTGGGACACAAATCTGTCCTGCCAAGTCTTGTTGATGTCATAGACCAGGTTGAGGCTGCGCGTGCAGGTTACTCGAGTGAAGCTTGACTTGCGGATATGCAGCAGTCCCATCAAGGTGGGGTCTATGATCACCTTATATGCCAGAGAGAGGTCACCTCTAAGGAGTCTGTATGAAACTGAGTAGAGGGATAGGGCTTTTAGAATAGTTGTGTATGTTAGATGTTTGAGGCCCTGGATTCCCCTGGTGAGGAACCTCTGTGGTCTCTTCAGCTGCTACATGTGCTTTGCGAGGTTCATGCTGAAAGGTGCGTTTTATTCAATAATGAGTGTTATAAGGGAAGAATACAGGGATGTTATGACGACCTTGTCCCTGGATAAGATACCTTTACTTATGAGGTGGGCCATGTAAAAGGCTTTCGGTACCACGGGAGCAACATGGTGGTCAAAAGTCAGGTTGCTATCAACTTGGGTGCCCAAATCCCTCACGCTGATTGAGTGCTTAGGACGTTATTAATGTGACAATTTGTGGGGATGTCACTCTCCCCAAAGTGGATGATGATGCATTTTTTGGTATTCAGCTTGAGGCCATGTTTCTGGCACCAGTTATTTGTCTGAGTGAGATCTTTTTGGAGGATGTCCACATCACTAGGGGAATTGATGACAGCACCCAGCTTGCAGTCATCTGCAAACTTGGTCAGCTATAGCTCACTGGTTTTGGCCTGCACCTCAGAAAAGTATATCTCAAATAAAGAAGGCCTCAAGACCGAACCCTGGGGTACGCCGCTTGTTACGGGTCCACTACTTGAGGTGGTTTCCCCTATTTTGACTACATGGGTTCTCTATCAGTGAGCCAGTTTGCTACCCATCTGGTAAGATATGGATTGATGCCTAGTTGAGAGAGTTTATCTCTTATGCCCGAGTGGGGAATAGTGTCAAAGGCTTTGGCCAGTTCAAGGTAGGTGGTGTGCACCATCTTCCTCATCCATGGCTTTAGTGACCGTCTCAAAGAAGTCGACCAAATTTAGCAGACATGACAAATTTATCAAACATGTCCTCCCCTTAACGAAGCCAAACTGTGTGGGATCAAGTGTTTGGAGGTTGCCAATGTACTTGTTAATGAGGTCCATGATAATCCGTTCCACAGACTTGCAGATCAGGCTAGTTATGCTGATGGGTCTATAATTTCCCGGATCGGTGGACGCTCCACCTTTGTGTAAAGGGATGACAGTGGATGTCCTCCACTCAGCTGGGATGCAGCCAGTACTCAGGCTTTGGTTGAATAGGGTGTCTAATGGTACTGCAAGTTCCTGCCCAAGTTCACACAGGATGCAGGCTGGGATGTTACTGGGTCCCATGAAGGCTGTATTTTTTGCTTTTGAGACAGCAGTAATGACCTGTTCCCTAGATATAACAGGAAGGGGGCAGGTACTGGGGTGTGTCCTGATTTACTGATGCAGGGGGCAGAGGGGTAAAGTTTTTGCTGAATCTGTCAGCCAACAAGTTTGCTATTCCTACGGCATTTGTATATGTGGTGTCCTTGACCACCAGTTCTGAACAGAGATCTGATTGCTTCCTTTGAGGTTGCAGACATATGTGAAGAAGTCCTTATGACTGTCTCTAGTAGATGTGGCCAATTTGGACTCGAAGTTTGCTTTGGAGGATTTCACTAGTGCTCGTATTTGCTTGTTCAGGCTAAGGAGACATTGCTTCCAATTGGGCACCTGCTCCTTCTTGGTCTTGGACAGCAATTTTTTCCTTTTTTTATAGAGTTTATTTATTGCAGATGTCCACCAGACAGGTTTACTCTTCCTTGCTGAGGATGACTTAGTCTTGTCAGGTATTCCTGATTCCATGCATCTATATAAATGCTTGTACAGTGCTTTGGTGTAGTTTTGCATATTGGTGCCAGTTCCTACAGAGAGGGAGGGGGCTGTGAAGCTGTTTATACCATCCCTCAGGAGCCTGTAATAAACTTTGGAGAAGTTTTTAAGTATGATCCTCGCTGGAGGGGGATATGGTGACTTCGAAAGTGACTGCTTTGTGGTCGGATCCTTCCAGGGAGGATGATACTATAGGGATGCTGCAGTGGTTACTCATGTTGGTTAATACAAAGTCCAAGATGTTATCATCCCATGTGGGGGTATCAACTAGCTGTTCCAAGGCATTTGCATTGACAAAATCAAGGAATCTCTGTGCATTTGTGTTCTGGCATGAGAAGTTCTTCCACTCTATGTTTGGAAAGTTAAAGTCACCCAGGATCAGGGTAAAGGGTTGAATCTTGATAAATTCGAACAGGTCCAATGAGGCGGATTGGGCATCTTGAGTCAGATTTGGGGGCCGACAGCTAGCTATGATTTGAATATGGGTCTCCTGTGTGTCATACTGTTTCATCAGCCTGGAGGTGTGTATGTCTTTAATGTAAATTGAAACTCCACCTCCTTTTGCTTTACTGGCCACAGTTTGTCTAAATGTATGATAGGATGAGTAACCAGGTAAGGATAGGGAGCTCTCCACACCTTTGAACCAGGTTTCTGTGAGTGCACAGATGTCAGCATTTTCCAGGGTTAGGAATTTTATTTATTTTATTTTTTTTATTTTACATTTGTTGACCGGGCTGGTCCAACTGGATATATGTCCATTTTCAGTGGAGGCCCGGGAGAAAAGCTCCGCACATCAGAAAAGTATTTACAGAACACAGGTACATTCCCAAGTTTTGGCAAATTATAACACTTCATAACATTTTAGCTTATGATTAAGAAAAAACATTCCTAGTTACATGACTAGTTACAGGAATGCTTGCAATGAGTGCAGTTTCATGTTTAGACTCCTAGCGTTTAGCAGCATGACCTTTAATTTATGTTTTGTTGAAATTTTTATGTTGGTAGTTTTAACCACATCACTTTTCCTAAAAAAGGCATTATAGGGAGGTAAGAGCCTTTGCCAGAAGCCTGAAGCCCAGGTGAGAAAGATGCAGGTCATCTCTGGCAAAGCATCATGGTCTGCTGATCATATCTTCCCAGGCTGTCAGGTACTGGATCCCCTTGGAATGACACCAGAAACTAAGCCAATTGTTAAAGTCAATTATTTTCTGTTTGTATTGGGGTATAATTCTGGGCGATGGCAGAATGCTGCTTAAAGCTAGGGACATACCTGCCTGGGACACAATCAACAAGCTCAATCATGGCTCTCTTCGTATAGTTCAGAGAGGTACGTCTCAAGTCATTCACACCAACATGGAATATGACAGAGTCATAACAGTACCTGTTGTTGAGAGACTTGAGTGCGTGTTTGATATGGTGGATTCTGGCACCTGACAGACAACTAACCGTGACTTTCTCCTTGTTCAGCCTGGTGAGAGGTACATCTGTGTTTCTCACAATCGAGTCTCCTATGACTAATATGTTGGGTTTATGGTGAATCCTTAGTGGTTGTGAGGCACAGGTGTGTGGACTATGCGTGGTATGTGGTATGGAGGGCTAACTTACAGTCATCTGTAAACTTAAGCCAAAGGCCTCTGACATTAGCCTTGACCTCTGAGAGGTATATGCCAAACAAGAGTGGGCCCAACACACTGCCATGGAGTACTCCACTGGTGACCAGTCTCTTAGTGGAGGTGGTCTGATGGAGCCTGACTTCTTCTTGGGTCCTATCTGTGAGCCAGTTGGCAATCCCATGTGTTATATAGGGATTTATGGCTAGTTCTCAGAGTTTGTCAACAATACCTGACTGAGGTATTGTCTCAAAAGTCGAGGTAGGCAGTATGCAATGTGTTCCCCTCATCCATGGCTATGGTGACCCTCTCAAAGAAGTATACTGATTAAGTAGGCAATACCTTCCCTTAAGAAAGCCAAACTGGAAAGGGTCCAGTGTCTGCATGTTGCCAATGTCCTTGTTGATCATTTCCATGATAATTCATTCCATGACTTTGCATTATTAGACTTGTCAGACTGATGGGTCTGTAGGTCCCATAGTCTGTTGAGGGTCCTCCCATGTGAACAGGGATAACCGTTACAGCCCTCCAATTCACCTGATCTAAAACCTGCTTTCAGGCTGTAGTTGAACAATGTTTCAAGTGGTCCTGCTAAGTCATGTTTTAGGCAATTTAGGAAGCAACTAGGAATACTGTTGGGGTCCACTGAAGACAGTGTTTTTCGTCTTAGTGTGTGCCTTCAGGACCTGCTCCGTCTTGGTAGTTGAGGGAGATATGCTATGAGCGATTTCACAAGCAGTATAGGGGGCGTAGGAATACTATTGGGGTCTACTGAAGACAGTGTTTTTGGCCTTACTGTGTGCCTTCAGGACCTGCTCCTTCTTGGTAGTTGAGGGAGATATGCTATGAGTGATTTCACAAGCAGCATAGGGGGAGTAGAGAGTGAAGTTAAAGCTAAATTTATCAACCAGTAGATTTATTATGTCACCCTGGTTAGTGAAAGCTGTGCATGTCAATTACTTCATAAGAAGTTATATTTGCCATGCACAACTTTGGGCATTTATTTAAAGGCAGTCTGTTAACAACTCACGTATGTGTTTTACATCACTTCATCTTTTTAACTGCTACAACTATTTTATAATAGGACTTTATAATAAACATTTGAGCATTTAACTTATTAGTGTTCACACAGCAAAGTATAACATACTAGCTATAGATTAGTCTCATGCACAGTACTTTGCCTTTCTTTGTTATACATGAGTGTATATGTACCTTTAGCATGCGACCTTTATTGCTTGTTTGTCTAGCAATTATAAAAATGAGCAGTTTATATTTGTTATGCACCCTTTGCCTAGGCTTCTTAAACGGTTTATTTGTAACAGGCATTTTATGTTTTGGTAACTTTAATACACAATACTGTGTAATCATTTTCAATGCTACCATACCCTTATTTTTTTAATTTTGTAATGAAACTTATGGTTTGCTGCATACTACTACAAAAGATTAATTTTACATTATATAAACAATTCTCTATGCATCTTATTGTAGATTAGCAAATGGTGATGCAGCATTTTACAGCTACGATATATATATATATATATATATATATATATATACACACACACACACACACATATATATATATATATATATATATTGACAATAGTCTGCTTACTGTATAAATTACTCTAAATATTAAATGTATACATAAAATAATCAAATAAATTTTACATTATATAAACAATTCTCTATGCATCTTAGTGTAGATTAGTAAATGGTGATGCAGCATTTACAGCTACGATATATATATATATACACATACATACATACACACACACACACATATATATATATATATATAGACAATATTCTGCTTACTCTATAAATTACTCTAAATATTAAATGTATATATAAAATAATCAAATTACCAAGTATGAAGGCTATTTCTCAGCACTGTTGGTACAGTTTACATCTTTTTAAAGGTCAACCTCCTGGGTTTTGTTTGGAAGTCTAAGTGCTGTGTTCTATGAAGATATTTGAATTAGCTGGTATGGAGCAATTTGATAGAGGATCTCTTGTAGACTTTTTAATTAAATTGTTTTCAACTGAAATGCTTAAACGATTATTTGCTATAGCTTTCACACAGATACAGTTACTAACTTTTATATGGCATTGCTATTATTTTTAACATATTTACTAAAGTAAGACCTATTAAAACTAGCATTTACCTATTAAACAAATATTTTTCTAATAAGTAAACTTTGTTCATTAAACTTTATGTCGTCAATTAAGTTTTATACAGATTTGAGTATCACTTATATGCTTGCAGCAACTCAATCCGGATTCCAGCTTTATGGGAATGCAATTTAAACACTTTATTGCTAATGCAATTTTCAAGAGAAATACATTACTGAATTTTAATTATTACTCAGGTGTCAATGAAACTGTTTGTATCTGGCAGCAACTGAAACATTAGACTTGAGTTATATTTTAGACAAGGTCGTCAAACTCAGAAAATGTCACTGTCAATCAGATTAATTGAAAATTTGCCATGGGGTAGCATGCAATTGCGCCTGTGCAAACAGTTTCAGTGAAAATACTTTACAAGTTATTGTTGCACTATCAGAGCATAATACAGTGATAATTCAAACCACTGCAAATAACATTTTAAGGCTGATAAACCCCTTTACTTACCAATGAACATTACTGTACTACTATTTAAAGTATAAAATGACTACTTATTTCCACAAGAGTAAACATCTTATTAAACACTTCTACTTTTAACCTAAAATGTTTTGTCCTCCCTTACAAACAGACTAAAAAGTAAATTACTCTTTTACATTCTTATAAACAATGAGACCATTAAAATAATCAAAATTCATTTTGTTTTATTTACTTATGAAAAATCTCTTTATGAGCTGGCCCCAGCATCTTGGAACAACTGTCTAATGAAATGAACACTTTACTTAAGAAAACAAATGTGCCTTTTTCAGAGACTATGGTTAGTATGGCTTACAGACTGCAATGTCAGTCTGTGACACTCTCTTGGTTATGGCTTGATTTTAGTCTGTGTAATTTCTAGGTATTGTAACATTATCTACTGAAATCTGTATGTTTTATGTGACTGTTTATAGCCTGTGCTAAATGTGTCATTCATAATTTTTTTATACAGGCATTAATGTAGAACAAAACTGGAATGAAAATGCAAAAATTTGTTACTGAACTCTAGTGGCATCCCTGTGGTTTTACTATTAGTCATACCTCTCAACCTCTGCTCAATAATATTGGACAATGTCAAAAACAATGGGAGGAACAATGGCCAAAATCAGGGGCACTTTTTAAATACTCAAATTCATTTGAAAATCAATAGAATAACATGTTTTGCGTCAACATACATTGTCTGAGCAATCAGAAGTAGGAAACTCTAATGTCTGACATCACTGGTTGATGGCGATCCTCAGTGACTCATCAGAATAAATAAATAAATAAATCCCTGAGAGGCAGGACAAATATAGGAGTCAAACGCACAGACTATTTAGAGGCATGTTATTACAGTAATTGCAAACCATATTACATTCAAACTGAGTGCAACACAACTGCATTTCTATACTCTCTCCATTATTGCAGTCAAGGAAAAAGTTCTCCTTAAATGCATATTGCCAACAAGTAACTAAAAATATGAACGTTCATTGCAGGATAAACATAATATGTATTAGACTTACTGAATATTTTGAAATAGTTGAGCACGATTTATAAACATGCACATTATTAGCTTCTGTGAAGCTTTTTCTGACCTTGGGTGGTTCTGCTTAGCATAAACATTTGATACTGAGCACAATACAGTAGTCTTTTGCTTTCCATAGTAATGTTATAAAATACCCTGTATTTAATCAAATACATTTTTTTATAATATGACACTATCAGAAAGTTTCAAATATTACTATTTGCCCTAAATTGCTTTGTTTTACCTACTATAGTGATGGCCAGGTGTATACCTTTATGAAACAGGACTGCCAACATAGTTTGCCTTATCATCATTTTCTCAAATAGGCAGACAAACACATACTGAAACATTAGGAAAACAAAACAGTAAATTATTTTGCTGCACTCTTGGCATATGCACAACTTTTACAATCAAAAATATAATATAGCAAAACTCTAAATAGTACATAACAAATGTAAACCATCATATAGCCTACAGGAATGATTATTTCAAATGCTTCATTGATCTTTTAGCCTACAGCTTTTTGTATACACCAAAACTTTAAGCATAGTTTTTAAATAATCACTGACAAGTCATACTTGTACTGGTGACATGAAATTCTTGCATCAGTAACAAGGGGTTCCTATTAGGTGATCGAACTTCAACAAGTTCGAACCTTATATGGTTGAAACCATATAGTTGAACTTGCTGAAGTTAGAACACACAAAAAATAAATAAATAAAAGATGCAACAGCAAACTAACTGTAGCAAGCAGGGGGGCAAGCCCGACTGCACCCCCCACATCCCCCGCTCTTTAAATATGCCAACTCTGAGACCGCACTATAATGCGGAAAGGGAATATTTCCCTTTACTGCACTGTAGTGTGATCTTGGAGTTGGCATATTTAAAGAGTGGAGGGGTGTGGGGGTGCAGGGGGGCTTGCCCCCCTTCTTGCATCAGTTAGTTTATTGTTGAATCTTTTATTTTTTTTGCCGTGTTCAAAGTTTTGAAACTTCGAACAGACAAGTTCGATATTGTCGTGTTCGAAGTTTCATAACTTCGATCACGTAATAGGAAGCCAGTAACAAGACACACTTGTATCTGTTAAAAACTTATAAAACATTGCTGTGTCCCAGGATGCACAGCAATGCTTATTTATATTAACTTTTGGTTTATAATTGCACTTTTGAAGTCTTATCAGTAATTTGAAGTTTCTAAATAACACTTCTGGCGCCTTGACTTAAGATATGCGTACTTCTTGACTCAGCCAGTATTCCAAACTGCAAGGAAAATACCTTCCCCACAAACTCATTCGTAGTTGCACCCACGCACACATATTTATACTACTTTTACACAAGAAAAAGCAAGGGAACTGTATCACAGCCAAGACGTGCTGAGACATGCATATACTTTTTCAGCATTACTAAAGGTAAAGATAGAAATTGTAAAAGACAGCAGAGCTGCTCTGAGAGATGCAGCAGGATTATAATTGCAAATTCAGTTTTCAAAATGCATAACCATGACATCTTAGCCTAATCTCTTTAAAAACTCGGGAAATTTTAACTTGCATACCGCACAAGTCACACTTTATTCATACCTGGCCTCAGTATAATGAGGACATCCTCACTGTTGCCAATAGTGTCACAGGATTTATACAAAAATAATTTACACATTCATTTGAACAGTGGATGACTGAATATACGAGCTAACACCAGCTAACTATGTATTTGGTACCTTTAACCAAGCCTTGACCTGGCTTTACATGTGTAATGTTGCCTGATTTTTTTTTTCTTGTTGCTATTTTTTTTCTGATCTACATTTCTCCCAGCTAGAGTACAACACAATGCTTATTCAGGAAGAGCAATTACACTATACCAACACTACCAAAAGGATCCCCCCATACTTTTAAAGAAAAGTGTATTGTTATCTTACTGGAGGGTCCAAGTACTGTCTGCATCTTCTGAGTCTCCATACAGGCCACCAAGTATTGTCATGGAAATTATAATATCAAGAAATAATGCTCAGAAGTTACAAGAAAGTCAGATGACATTTTATTTCTCTTTTTTTTTCAAAACATACGCAAATGTACATATAACAAATACAATAAAACAATAACAAAACTATTTACAATATTTACATTTATCCATGATAAACAATCATTTTATCCATGAGAAGTTATCAGTATTTGTTCAAAACATTTTCTAATTTTTGTCATGCTCTTTTTTATGAGTAATATTATGAGTTCTAGAACAAATGGTTTGCAGTTCTTTTTTACAAACAACTTTTGCTAAATTAATAAAATATTTAAACATCAAATCTTGTTTACTTTTCCAGTTCAAAGTAAGAACTTTTCTGGCAATTGCAATAACTGACCAGAGTAACTGAATCTGAGATTTAGGTATTACATTAGGTATAGGAACACTGAATAGGATTAGTGAGTTAGAAATATGACGGTTATGAGACCATAAAGCATTTACAAAATATCTGAAGTCTTTCCAGTATTGAACAACATTTCTACATTCAATGAACATGTGAACCCAGTTGGCCTCTAGTAATTCATCACATTTCCAACATTTACTTACACTGTTTTTGAGCATAAGATTTATTTTATGTGGAGGATAGAAAGTCCTATTCATACATTTCCATGTATACAATCTCCAATATAATGAAGAAGAGGTACCATACATAGAATTCAATAACAATTTTTGGGATTCATCTGATATTTGTTCTCCATTAATCTTTACATAGTAATTCCAAAAATCTGAGTCAAATTTTAGTGTCTTTTCTTAGTATCTTATAGATAGGTGAGATACTTAATTTTTGATTATCTGTCTTTTCAAAACACCCAATAAAAGGCTGAATCAAACTAGGTATACAGTCAGTCTCAAGGTTGATTGATATTCTCATTTTGTTTTCTATAAACGGCCATAACGAATGTACAAACAACCAACTGTCTTGATTATTATCAAAACTACATAAGAGAGTTTAGTGGTTTAATACTCTTATTTTCAAAAAACTGATGCCAGAATATCACGTTATTTTCCTTTAATTTTTGCATTGCATTGATGTTGAAAGAATCTATGCAATCAGGGGAGTATGCTATTGGGAATATAAGAAAGAGAAATGTTTTAATGTTGTAATTGCAATCAATTATATTTTTAAAGTTATTAAATATTTTATTAATGCCATAGGAAAAATGATCAAACTTCTTATTAAATAAACAAAAATTAACATAAAAGCCAATGAACTCTATTCCATATTATTTCTTAAATTGATTTTCTACAGTTCTGACATCAGTTATATGAATCTCATGTATTGCTTTCCAGCCAGATATATAGGTAGGTGTGATCCAATGTAATATTACAAACTGATTTGGAATAAAGATCTAACCTAGGGAATGCTATCCCATTACTGTTCCAAGCTCTAATGTGCCATTTATATGCAATTCTAGGTTTTAAGGGAAACCATAAAAATTTAAGTAGCATGGAATCTAATTTTCTAAATAAGTTTTTGGGAGGGGGTAGTATCGACTGTATATAAAACAAAATTTTAGGTAAAATTATCATTTTAATTAGAGAGAGCCTATCCTCCACTGTGAAGAACATTTTATCACATCTTTTGATTAGTTCACTAATGGTGGTTATTAAATTATTGTAGTTTAGTTTAACAGACTCTTTCCATGTACTCTTTATACTGACACCCAAATATTCTAATACATCATTCTCCCAAATAAACAGGCTATTCTCTCTTAGGTTTTTGTTGATCTTTTTGTTAATAAGTAATGTTTTGGATTTATTATGATTACATTTAAGCCCTGAATTTTTTTCAGACTTGCTCAAGGTATTTATAACATCATGCAAAGAACCATCAATATCACCCAACTTTAACAACATATCATCAGCAAATAATTGCATCTTACGACAATAGTCCTTATTAATTTGAATGCCTTTTGTATTTTGCTTGTTTCTGATATATATAGAAAAAAGTTCCATTGAAAAAGCAAACAATAATGGTGACAAAGGACAACCTTGTCTAATTCCCTTGAGGATTTCTAGTGGTGAGGATAGACATGATCCGATTTTCACATAAGCTTGTGCCCACTATACATTTTCATTAATAAGTTGACAAAATCTGAAGAGAATTCAAAACCAATCAGAATTCTTTGTAGATAAGACCAACTAATAGAATCTAAAGCCTTTTCTATGTCTAGGCTGATGGTTGGTTGTTTTTTGTATTTGCGTGATATGTTTATTAATGATAGCAATTTCATAATGTTATCTTGCACTTTTCTATGAAGAATGAACCATGCCTGATCATTATGTATTAGATTAGGTAATATTTTCTTTAACCTATTAGCTAATATTGTGATGAAGATTTTATAATCAGTGTTTAGTAATGAAATTGGCCTATATGAATCACAATATTTGAGGTCCTTACTTTGTTTTAATATGGGGGAGATAATTGTGTATTTCCACGATGGGGGTGTTATACATTTTTGCTTAACCATAGTAAAGACACTCATTTTCTTTATTATATATTCAGGAAAGGTCTTATATAGTTCAGAAATTATTCCATCCAGTCCTGAAGCTTTATTATCTTTTAATTTTTTTATTTGCTCTTTCACTTCTGTTAGTGTTGTTTATTTAATATGTTATTTTGTTGCATTGACACCTTAGTAGTTATATTTTCTTGAACAAAAGTATTTATTACATTATCTGTCTCCAAAAGTGTTATTTATATTTTTATAGTAGTTTTTGAAACACCTCTAATATGCCCATTAAGTTAGATGTACTCTTAACTGAACCATCACTTTTATATTTAATCTCATTAATAAAATTTTGTTTGTTTATTTTTTTTTATCTTACCGCTACTTTATGTAGATATTTGGGATTTAAAGCATAAGATTGTAATTTCAAATTTTCCAGGTTTATGGCTACCTTACGATTCAGAATGTCTAAGTATTTTTGATTTAACTTAGTAATTTCACTATGTGCTATTTTATTTGGTTTTGCATCCATTTTTATTGTCTGTGTTTTTTTGTAAGTCTAAAAGTTCTTTGCCCCACTCTCTCTTTTTTTAAGGTACCAAGATTTTATTCTACCATATATATAAACTTTAAAGTTGTCCCATTAATATAGCATCAGTCACTTCACCATTAATATTTGTTTCCATAAACATGTCTATTTCTTTCATTATCCATTCCCCAAAGTCATTTAACTTAGTTATGTAAGCAGGGATTCTCTCTAGAAATCTTAAATCATCTGTATGTGTAGTTAATGTAAAGTTTATAGCATTATGGTCCGAAAGTGGAAAAGTAATTATAGATACGTCACTTATTTCACATTATATATTATTTGATACAAACACCTTATCAAAGTTTAAAAAAAATAAATAAATAAATCCAGCCACAGGAAGCAAACGAAAACTGTAAGAACTTGCTTAATGATACAACAGACTAAGCGCTTTCACCTTACATATAACAGGCTTCTTCAGGGTCAAATAAAATACATATAGCACTCTCCTTAAATAACACAATGTAAATTATGCCACCAATCAAATGCTTCCTACTCTCATTTAACGATATAAAACATAAATAGAAGTTATGTTCTTACCATAACGTTCCATGTTAGTTGTCTTCTTCTCGCCTTCTTCTTGCTGGATGGGTTCGGAGCCGACCTCGGCCCGACTGCCACTCTAAAAGCTCGAGAGTTGGTTCCACCGGCTCGAGGCTCCCCTTATATCCCACAATGCTAGGCGAGAGTTACCTCAGATCTCGTTTGTAAGCTAACCCAGCTTATATCAATAACAGTATAACTGTAAAACAGAATCCACCTCTAACAGCAGGAAGAAAAGGGCTGACCTATATCCTGAAACAAGAAATATGCATAATAGCATATGACTAAGAAAGAGGTGGTAGAAAGAGAGGTCACGATCACAACTCCTCTAGGTCTGTCCAGGCCAGGGGGAAGGAGGGTGGGACGCAAGAAGAAGGCGAGAAGAAGACAACTAACATGGAACGTTATGGTAAGAACATAACTTCTATATGTTAAGTTGTCTATCTCGCCTTCATTCTTGCTGGATGGGACCGTCCCTAGCACCTTGTCCCGGGTGGCCTAACGGAACAGACTCCTGAGAACAGTGGAACCAAAATTAGCTCTATGCCTAGAAGCTAAATCCAACTTATAATGGGAAATAAAAGTGTGAGGAGTAGCCCAAGTAGCCGCTGCACAAATGGTGTCAATAGGCAGTCTGTCTTGGAAGGCTAGAGAAGTAGCCAAAGCTCTGGTGGAATGGGCTTTAGGTTTATTAGGCAGTTTTGGTGTCTAATCTCATAAACAAGGGTAATCAGAGATGTTAGCCATCTGGATAATGATACCTTTGAAACTGGAAGTCCCTTTCTGCTTTCCGCATAGGAGACAAACAGCTGATCAGATTTTCTGAATAGTTTGTCCTGTCCAAGTAGTACCTTAATTGACGATGAACATCCAGGCAGTGTAATTTTGCTCAGACCTATTTGAATACTCTGGGAAAAAGACAGGAGGTCAATGCATTGGTTTAGATTTGATGTTGAAACCACCTTAGGCAAAAAGGACGGGTTAGTTCGTAAGGAAACTCTGTCCTTATGGAACACAAGATAAGGAGAACGACAACTGAGTGCTTGAAGTTCTGAAATTCTTCTAGCTGATGTGATAGCCACCAGAAAGAGAGTTTTCCATGATAATAACTTCAAGGAACATGAAGCTGCAGGTTCGAAGGGGAAAGAATCAAAGAAGCAAGAACTAAATTTAGGTCCCAAGGAGAAGGAGGATTTCTTATAGGAGGTCTGAGAAGAAAAACTCCTTTCAAAAAGGCTTTGCAGAGTTTGTGGGACATTAGGGCAGATTCAGAAATACCCACATGGAAATTAGAAATAGCTGCCAATTGAACCTTAAGAGTAGATGGAGATGAACCTGCATGGAAGAGTTCAGCTAGAAAATCAAGGACTAGTTGGATGGAAGCGGTGAAAGGATCTATGTCCTTTCCTTGTGCCCAATATGAGAAGCGTTTCCACTTACTCAAATAAATCTTCGAGTGGAAGATTTATGGGAAGCTATCAATATATCTCTAACAGAGTGAGATAATTGAGGAAGCCTGGCTACGGTTGGAACTGGAGGAACCAAGCAGTGAGGTTCAGAGAGGGGAGGGAGCGATGAAACTGACCCGACTGATGGATCAAAAGATCTGGAACTAGGTCCAGATTCCACGGTCGCTCAAAAAGAAATCGATGTAGAAAGGGGAACCACACTTGTCGAGGCCAGTAAGGAGCAATGAGGATCAATGAGGCCTTCTGAGCGATAGCTTTCTGTATTACTTGAGAGATCAGTGGGAAAGGAGGAAATGCATACAGAAGTCCCCGGGCCCAAACTTCGAGTAGCGCGTCTCTGCTGGTTTGGCCTGGTAAACGGAATAGAGTGAAGTATTCTCTGCACTTGCTGTTTTGGGGAGTAGCAAAAGATCGCAGCAAGGCTGACCCCACTTGAGAAATATCTCTCTCACTACAGAGTCTTTCAGAGACCACTCGTGAGGCATGAGAATAGCTCTGCTCAACTTGTCCGCAATGTGATTGGACTTCCCGGGGATGTGCGTTGCTATCAGAAAACGCTGAGAAGAAATCGCCCATTGCCACAGTCTGAGTGCTTCTCGACACAGGGGGTATGATCTGGTTCCGCCTTGTTTGTTGATGTACCACACTACAGACATATTGTCTGTCTGGATTGCAATCGTTCCCAAGGGAAGAGAGTCTTGAAGGGCTTGCAACGCTAAAAGCACTGCTCTCATCTCCAGAACATTTATGTGCAAGTGGCATTCGTTTGGTTGCCATGTGCCCTGGACTGTCCTGCCCTGATAATGCCCCCCCCACCCGATCAGGGAGGCATCCGTTGTCAGAGTAGCAACCGGAGGAGGTGGAACAAATGGTCTTCCCAACAGGAGCTGGGGGGAAGACATCCACCACATGAGATGCTTTTTGCACGCTTGCGTGATCATAATAGTGTGAGACATTGGAAGTTCCTGGTATGACCATTGAGAAAAGAGCATCCACTGAAGGATCCGCATGTGGTATCTGGCCAATGGGAGGAGAGGTATGGCCGCTGCCATGATTCCCAACACCTTTAGAACTAACCTGGCTTTGGCTCTGTTGTTGTTGAGAAGAAGTGACACCAATTTTGAATGTCTGATATCCTTTGGTTCGTTAGTGTTGCAGACATGTTTATAGTATCTAAATTTGCCTATGTAGGTAATAGTACAAGGCGACAAAACAGACTTTTCGCAATTTATTGAAATACCCAGTTTTTGACAAATGCGAAAAGTATAATCTCTGGCCATTAGAAGGAGATGCTTGGTGGGAGCTGTGAGAAGCCAGTCGTCCAAATATGGAAACACCTGGAATCCTTGTCGTCTCAGGTGAGAAGCTACCACTGCCATGCATTTGATAAACACCCGGGGGGCAGTGGTGAGACCAAAGGGCAGGGCCCTGAATTGAAAATGACTGGTTCCCAGCCTGAAGCGGAGGAATCTTCTGGAGCGTCTGTTCATTTTTATGTGATAGTACGCGTCCTGAAGGTCTATAGAGCACATCCAGTTTCCTTTTCCCAATAGGGGAAGAATGGATTGCAGCGTGACCATCCGAAATCTTGTTTTCTTGACTGATCTGTTCAAGATACTGAGATCCAAAATTGGTCTCCAGTCCCCTGTTTTCTTTGGAACTAAAAAGAACCTTGAGTTCCTTGTTGGTCTGCTGACACTGGCTGAATAGCTCTTTTTGCAAGCAGTTTTGAAATTTCCAAAGCTGCTATATCCCTTTGAGCGGGTGGAACATCTGGAAGGGATTTTTTTGACTGATTTGGAAAACGAAGAAAGGGGATAGAATAACCTTCGGAAATGATGGACTGTACCCATTTGTCTTGAGTCAGGGATAGCCAGGCTTCTGGGTACAGTGACAATCTTCCCCCGGCTCCCGCCGAAGATGGGCAGTCGGGCAACACCTCAGGGATGCTGAAAGGGCTTGTCAGGAAAGGCTTCCCGATTGCCCTGGTTCTGCGGACCCCCCCTGCCCCTAGGGCGACGTCTACCATTGTTATTCCCACCTCTGCCTCTGGTAGGAAAACGACTCTGTGCGTCAGGCGAAGTCCCTTGAGATTGTTTACGGAACCACATCTTTCCACCCTTCTGGCCTTTGGGGTAAGGTCTAGAAGGAGTCGAAAAACGGACTCCGACGGCAGAAAGGGTCTTGCCATCAGTCTCGCACCTAGTCAGGGTTTCTTTCACTTGAGGACCAAAAAGAGATGATCCATCAGAAGGGGAGTTCGTGAAAGACGTCTTGAAAGGTTCCGCAAAGTTGCATAGCCGCATCCAGGCGTGCCTACGTAAGGCTACCCCTGTTCCTGCGGCTCTGCTCGCTCCATCGGCCGCATAAGAGAGGAGGCGCATGGAGGAGTTGGAAATGGAATTAAGGATAGCCAGCTGCGTGTTCATTTTCTCTTGGAAACCCGCAGCTGTAGGGTCCTTCAACATTTCACTCGCTTCCTTGACCAAGTCCCTTTGAAGACGAGTGAAATGGCACAGGTAATTCAGCGAACGCATGGTAAAAGTCGCTGAGGAGAACATCCGCTTCCCGTACCTATCCATGGACCTAGATTCCTTGTTAGGTGGATGGACAGGTACTGAAGGATCAGCCAGTTCCTTCTTTGTGGCGGCAGCTACCACCATAGCATCCACAGAAACTCCTTTTGATAAAAATTGCTTGTCTGATGGAGCTGTGATGAATTTGGAGGGTCTCCTGGGAGTGGGGTCCACTGAATCAGGAGCCGTCCATGCCTTCTTAGCAACCACCTGCATGAGGGGGTCGAAGGGGGGGGGCACCCAGGAGGTGGAAGGACGAGAGCCAAACGCCTCAAGATACACAGATTCGTCCTCCGAAGGGTTGAGGGCTGGCCAATTTCCCCTCTGTTTAAGGATCTCCAGAATGTCTGCAAATGAGACATCTTCAGAAGGGGAACGGGGGGAACCCTCAGAATCATCCAGATCTGTGTCCGACGTGATAGACTCAGGTGAGTCAATGTGCTTCCTCTTGCACTTCCTCTTCCGAGGGGGCTCTTCTGCCAAATCAGGAGAGGCCTCGGAAGAGGATGAAATCCCAAAGGGGCTCCTGAGGAGCTGGCTCTCTGCGGTCCGGGATGAGGGAGTGAGTCGACTTACCCTGAGGCAGCATAGAGGGAGGGGCTGACGGAGCCGACTGTGGAGTAGAGCCAGGCTCTAACACACTCCGCATGACCTCGAAGCACCCCTGTCAGGCAGAGCCAGAGGTCCCCGCTCCGAGGAGCTAAGGACCCCCTCGGCACCGACAGTGATGGCTCCGAGGCCGATGTCGGAGCCGAACTCACCAGCGCCAAGCACCGAGGGAGAGGGGGGTCGGACAAGGGTCCGATGCCACTCACCCCCTCGGAGCCGACGAGGGAAGTCCGGCGCCGAGATTCCTCCACGGAAGAAAACGGAGCCGATGGCGCCGAAGCCAATTGTCTCGGCCCGGTGACCACAGTCCCGGTTCCGACACGCCTCGGCCTCGAACTCAAAAGAGTCGAAGGAGGAAAGAGTTGATGGACCGGGGCAGGCACCGACTGATGAGTCGGGCTCTGAAGCATCTGGGCTAGTGCCTCGGACTTAAGTAGTCGACTCACCACCCTCTGAAGGTCATGATCGGAAAGCCTCGATGACCTAGAGGAATGAGACCTTTGGCTCCGTTCAGACAGCAGGGAGATCCTGGAGCCGAATGAGCGGAGCCAAGAGAAGGTGACCTAGACCTCTTTCTGGTTGTCGGCTCCGAAGATCTTGTCGGAGCCGACACGGTACTCGATAACCTCGGCTCCGCCGAGCCGAGGAAGCCACAGAAACTGTGGACTGAGTCTTATCGGCTCCAGCCGGAGCCGATAAAGGCAAAGATTGAACAACCTGAGGTCTCGGCTCAGAAGCTGGAGCCGAAGACCTCGATGCCTTAGAGGGCTTCCCTGTTGAAACTGACAGGGAATCCTCTGGTTTTAACAAGCCTCTCAAAATTAACTTGTTCTTTCTCTCCTGCAGGACCCTGGGGCTGAAGCCATGGCACACAGCACAGGAGTCCTGCAGGTGCAAAGGCCCCAGACAATAGACACAAGAAGTGTGAGCGTCTGTCAGAGACATTTTCTGACAGCACGCATCACACTTCTTGAATCCAGAGACCTTTGCTTCCTTTGACATTATCCTAACTGACAGGTGTACACTAACACACACCAAACACACAGTTATACCCTGTCAGAAAAATTATTAATACTAAAAATAATTAACAATTTTAGTAAAAATACTAGAAATTAAGCACAAAAAAGTTAAAGTAACTACACAAACACACCCTAGGGAAGGGAAGGCCAAAGGCCCAAGGGAAGAACCAGCGGTTCTTTAATAAGAAAACGGGGAAAAATAGGGTCGGGGATAAATAACTATATCCTACACTAATTTGTGAAGAATTAAGGTTAAAAGGGGAAAAAAGAATAACTTTTTAGTATAAAAAGCTAACACTCACCAGGAACCGGTAGAAGCAACCAACCTCGAAGCTGTAGCGGCAAACGAGATCTGAGGTAACTCTCGCCTAGCATTGTGGGATATAAGGGGAGCCTCGAGCTGGTGGAACCAACTCTCGAGCTTTTAGAGTGGCCGAGTCGGAGCCGAGGTCGGCTCCGAACCCATCCAGCAAGAATGAAGGCGAGATAGACAACTTAACATCTCGTATTTAACTGTTCATGTATATAAAACAAAATAAATAATTGTATATAAAATTTATAACCAAAAGATGTTTTTAAAATATATTTATGTATAAATTCATGACATGTGCAATTAAGCAAAACTAGTCACCTCCTTTTTTTCTATATAAACAGATCCCTTTGTTTTAATATTGGTATCAGAGAAATGGCATCATTAAGTCCTACGGTGGCATTTAATCTCAGCTGCCATTTTACCTCTCTTGCCTCAACCTCCAATTTTTCATCACCCTCCTTTTCTGTCTGCATCACTCTATCACAAAAAAAAAATAAACTCAGTACATGTAGTACTGTGAAGATAATGGGCATTAAGCACATCTTCGCTTTTAATGGCTCTAAGGTGCTCGCTTATTCTATCCCTGAGCCTGCGTGTAGTTTTACCTATATGAAATCCAGGGCAGGAGGTACAGGTTGCTAGGTAAACCACATTGGTAGAGTTGCAGTTACATTTGCCAGGACATTTTAAAGTCAAACTTGAGTGGATTACTGATACATACAGGCCCATCATTAATGAAGTTGCAAAACCTACAAGTTTCACATTTGAACATTAGTGACCTGTATTGCCTTATTTTGTTTCTATGTCCTTCCAAGATATTTGTGATGTTTCTACCAATGCTGTAAGTTACCAGGGGCTTATGCCCAAGTTTCACCATGGTTGCTTGTTCCAAACACAAATCCCAATTCTTATTAATGATATTAACTACAGTCGGGGACAAGTTGCTATAGCGCAGCACAACAGGATCTCCTTCCCTAGTTTTCTGAGTGACTTCCTGTGACCCTCCACTCATTTGCAAAATTGATGGGTATAGTGCATGCCTATTTTCTTTTATTTCATGTTTCACTTTAGTCAAAATCTTTAGTGGGTAACCCTCTCCAAAAATAAACCTATCAAGGTGTATAGTTCATTGTTAAAAGTTCTCTCATCACTAATGAGCCGAGAATACCTCACCATCTGTCCTGTTATTATACTTCTTTTTTGATGATGGGGATGACAGATATTGTAATGAAGTGAAGTATTAGAAAAGGTTTCTTTCCTAAAGATGGTACTATGTAGCTTGTCATCCTCCTCATTAACCCAAAGATGTATATTCAAGAAATCAATTTCTTTAGAATTCCATCTACTGGTAAACTTCAAAAATGAAGTTGTGAAATTCAAATACTCAACAAACTCAATGGCTTCCTTTTCATTTCCTTGCCATAAAATTAAGATGTCGTCCAAGGATTTGATCTTCTCCATATTGGGGGTATCAAAAATGTGTTTTCTCTCCCATTCCAGTAATACCAGGTTGGCAAATATGGGGGCACATTTCGCCCCCATAGCCACTCCTGATGTCTGATGGAATACCTCCCCGTCAAAGACAAGGAAATTATTTCTCAGAACAAAATGTGCCCCTGTATTTGCCAACCTGGTACTACTGGAATGGGAGAGAAAACACATTTTTGATACCCCCAATATGGAGAAGATCAAATCCTTGGACGACATCTTAATTTTATAGCAAGAAAATGAAAAGGAAGCCATTGAGTTTGTTGAGTATTTGAATTCCACAACTTAATTTTTGAAGTTTACCAGTAGATGGAATTCTAAAGAAATTGATTCTTGGATATACATCTTTGGGTTAATGAGGAGGATGACAAGCTACATAGTACCATTTTTAGGAAAGAAACCTTTTCTAATACTTTACTTCATTACAATATCTGTCATCCCCAACATCAAAGTAGTAATATAATAAAAGGACAGATGGTGAGGTATTCTGGGGCTCATTAGTGATAAGAGTACTTTTAACAATGAACTATATACCTTGATAGGTTTGTTTTTGGATAGGGGTACCTACTAAAGATTTTGACTAAAGTGAAACGTGAAATAAAAAAAAAGAGGCATGCACTATACTCACCGATTTTGCGAATGGGTGGAGGGTCACAAAAAGTCACTCAGAAAACTAGGGAAGGGGATCCTATTGTGCTGCGCTATAACAACTTGACCCTGACTATAGCGAATATTAATAAGAGTTGGGATTTGTGTTTGGAACAAGAAACCAAGGTGAAACTTGGGCATAAGCCCCTGGTAGTTTACAACAGGGGTAGAAACATCTAAAATATCTCGGAAGGACATAGAAACAAAATAAAGCAATACAGGTTACTAATGTTCAAATGTGGGACTTGAAGGTTTTGCAAGTTCATTAGTGATGATCCATATGTATCAGTAATCAGCTCAAGTTTGACTTTAAAATGTCCTGGTAAATGTAACTGCAACTCTACCAATGTGGTTTACCTAGCAACCTGTACCCCCTGCCCTGAATTTTATATAGGTAAAACTACATGCAGGCTCAGGGATAGAATAAGTGAGCACCTTAGAGCCATTAAAAACAAAGACATGCATAATGCCCTCTATCTTCAAAGTACTACTTGTACTGAGTTTAAAAATTTTATTTTTTTGTGATAGAAAGAGTGATGCAGACAGAAAAAAGAGGGTGATGAAAAATTAGAGACTGAGGCAAGAGAGGTAAAATAGCAACGGAGATTAAATTCCACATTAGCTTCAGGACTTAATGATGCTATTTCTCTGATAACAATATTAAAACAAAGGGCTCTGGTTATAAAGAAAAAAGGAGGTGACTAGTTTTGCTTAATTGCACATCTCATGAATTCATACATAAATATATTTTAAAACATATTTTGGTTATGAATTTTATATAAAATTATTTATTTTGTTATATATAAATGAACAGCTAAATAAGATTTATATTGTATGTCTTTAAATGAGAGTAAGAAGCATTTGATTGGTGGCATAATTTACATTGCATTATTTAAGGAGGGTGCTATATGTATTTTAATCGACTCTGAAGAAGCCTGTTATATGCAAGGTGAAAGAGCCAAGTCTGTTGTGTCATTAAACAAGTTCTTACAGTTTTTGTTTGCTTCCTGTGGCTGGAATATTTTATTTTTATTTTATTCAAGTCTGTGTGTCTGTTGGTTCTTTCGTTTTTATTTTATTTGTCTTTGGCCTGGGAGTGAATGGATTCTCCACTTGGTTTTCGAAATGGAAGCACTCTTGGGGGAACATATTACTTCTGTACAGAAGTTCTCTGCACTACTTATGAAGGATCGAACGAGGGAAGGAGGAGAGACTTCCCTAACTAGTTCTCCAGCTGAACTATTTACCTAGTACTAATGGAGAATGGAAATGTTGCTACAGGGCCGAAAAGGAACACACCACGTGGAAGGTATCGTTCAAGCTGGTTAGCGGCACCGGAAGTAGAATGCGGAGCAGTAGCAGCAGAAAAAACGAGCATGACTAATTTAAAAACACAAATCAGTAACTGAGAAATTGTGTAAAAGATATAGGTCTTTACAGTTGGACAATGCCTTTTTAAATAAATCGTTTTCGCTTAAACAAGTCCCAAATGGGCTGAGACTATGGAAACTCCCTATGGGGATTAAGACAGGGACAACAGCATACAGAGAACTCATAAGGCGTTTTGAAAAAGCTGGACTAGAGATGCTGGGCATTATAATAATAAAGAAAAATGAAAGTAAGTTGTCTGTTTTACAGACGGAAATTACTACATTAAACTAAAGTATTATGAATGACCTGTTGTTTGAGCAATATCAGCATAAATATTGTAAGGCTTTAAATGATGTAGAATTGTTTGTTAAAGACAATATAAATATTAAACAACGTAAATTAGTTAGAAACAAAGCTGACTGTGAAAACAATAGAGCATATCCCATTGCTGGAGTAACTAGAGTTATTAATAAACCTGGGCAATATAATGAGAAGGGGAATTATTACACTTTACAAAAGTGTTCAAGGAATGAAGGTGAAATGTTTGGTGAAGAATGTGATGATGAGGAAGTTTTTTTTAGAACAGGATGTACAACCCAGGAGATCAGAACGCTTGAAAAAATCAAGCGAATATGAACTCCAGGAATCAGCAGAACCACTCCTACAACAGGAGGAAGAGGGGTGGGAGGAGAAGGAGATGGAATTAATTCCTTTTGAAGCTGGACAATATGATATTGAAGGACATGATGTTATAAAAGATATGGCTGATTTTTATAACAACTGTGAAAACTGTAATGACTTTGAAATTAGTGATGTTATAAAAGACATGGTCGATTTGTATAACAGCTGTGATAATGGTGAAGACCTTGAGACTAGTTAAGTAATAAACACGGATGTCTTGTTAGAATGTGAAATTATTAAAAATCAAGGTTTCACTATTTATAACTTTAGTGATTTAAAAAGTGGATGAAGTGCACTTTGAATTATTGAAGAAAGGTCTCTCCTTTGTCCCTGAATTTAAGTCATAGTTGATAATTTAATTAATCTGAAACTGTATGCAAGACAGCTCAATTTCAGACTATTTTTTCAGGGGCATTCTACTTCAAACATGGAGGGGGACCCAGGAATTTGAGAAGGAAAAGTGTGTTTACCCCTCCCAACAACTATGAAACAGCATTATTTGAAAAAATGTGTGAGAAAGAGATGAGGAAGGCGACAAAAGTAAGAAGGGATAGACAAGGAAATTTATTGGAAAAAGAAAAGGATGTTCTCACAGCCTTAGCTAGAGATGACAACCTCCAGATTATGAAACCAGATAAAGCTGGAGGGTTAGTTATTATGCCTCAAATAGACTATGTATCAAAGATGTTTGAGATACTTAATGACCTCACCACCTATTCCAGGGTCTCTAGGAACGAGGTTAACAAAGCCTACATGAGAATTGATTTTTTTCTTGTCTGATGCATTTTTCCAAGGGGTCATTGATCAGAAAGATCTGAGATTCCTTACAGTGGAGAAACCCATAACATCCAAGATTTTCGGCATCCCTAAAATCAACAAGAACCCACAAAATCCACCCTTTAGACCTATAGTATCAGCAACGGGATCAAAAACTGAACCTTTGGCAGCTTGGGTGGTTAAGTTTGCAGGGTCAGTGGTTAGGGATGCTGAAAATAGTTCTAAGGACTCCTGGCATTGTCTTGAAAGATTGAAACTGTTGTTGTTGTGTCTTTCGGCTTTTCCCGGTTAGGGGTCGCCACAACAGAACTCTGATCTGCTAATAATTGGCAGTAGATTTTTACGTGCCGAGTTGCCGGCCCTGACGCACAACCTTCAACGAAGGTACGCCCATTCACGCATGTCTCCACACAGAAGACGCTCTAACTGAGAATCGAACAGGACGTCTTACTGTGAAGCGACACTAAACAGGGAAATGGATTATTCTTTTGACAATAGATCTCATAAATGTATTCTCTGTTATTCCACATGATAGTGGACATGAGATGTTTCAGGAGAGTTTACTGAAAAATGACAAGGTAGAATAGACTGACGTTAACTTTCTGATGGAAATCATGGAAAATGTTCTGATAAATAATTTCCTTGTCTTTGAGGGGGAGTTATTCCATCAGACATCAAGAGTGGCTATGGGGGTGAAATGTGCCCACGTATTTGCCAACTGGCATTACTGGAATGGGAGAGAAAACACATTTTTGATAGCCCGAATATGGAGAAGATCAAATCCTATAATCGATTCTTGGACGACATTATAGTTTTATGGCAAGGGAATGAAAAGGAAGCCACTAAATTTGCTGAGTATTTGAACTCCACAACTTCATTTTTGAAGTTTACCAGTAGATGGAATTCTGAAGAAATTGATTTCTTGGATATACATCTTTGGGTTAATGAGGAAGATGACAAGCTACATAGTACCATCTTTAGGAAAGAAACCTTTTCTAATAATTTACTTCATTACAATAGTTGTCATCCCCAACATCAAAGAAGAAGTATAATAAAAGGACAGATGGTGAGGTATTCTCGGCTCATTAGTGATGAGAGAACTTTCAACAACGAACTATACACCTTGATAGGTTTGTTTTTGGAGAGGGGTACCCACTAAAGATTTTGACTAAAGTGAAACATGAAATAAAAGAAAAGAGGCATGCACTATACCTCACCGATTTTGCAAATGAGTGGAGGGTCACAAGAAATCACTCAGAAAACTAGGGAAGGGGATCCTATTGTGCTGCGCTATAACTACTTGACCCCGACTATAGTTAATATCATTAATAAGAGTTGGGATTTGTGTTTGGAACAAGAAATCAAGGTGAAACTTGGGTATAAGCCCCTGGTAGCTTACAGCAGGGGTAGAAACTTCAGAAACATCTTGGAAGGACATAGGAACAAAATAAAGCAATACAGGTCACTAATGTTCAAATGTGGGACTTGTAGGTTTTGCAAGTTCATTAATGATGGCCCATATGTATCAGTAATCAGCTCAAGTCTATCTTTAAAATGCCCTGGTAAATGTAACTGCAACTCTACCAATGTGGTTTATCTAGCAACCTGTACCTCCTGCCCTGAATTTTATATAGGTAAAACTACATGCAGGCTTAGGGATAGAATAAGTGAGCACCTTAGGAACATTAAAAACAAAGACGTGCATAATGCCCTCTATCTTCACAGTACTACGTGTACTGAGTTTAAAAATTGTATTTTTTTGTGATTGATGCAGACAGAAAAAGAGGTTGATGAAAAATTGGAGGTTAAGGCAAGAGAGGTAAAATGGCAAATGAGATTAAATGCCACAGCAGTTCCAGGACTTAATGATGTCATTTCTCTGATACCAATGTTAAAACAAAGGGCTTTGGTTATACAGAAAAAAGGAGGTGACTTTTTTTGCTTAACTGCACATCTCATGAATTTATACATAAATATACTTTAAAACATCCTTTGGCTATGAATTTTATATAAAATTATTTATTTTGTTATATATAAATGAACAGCTAAATAAGATTTATGTTGTATGTCTTTAAATGAGAGCATTTGATTGGTGGCATAATTTACATTCTGTTATTTAAGTAGGGTGCTATATGTATTTTAATTGACTCTGAAGAAGCCTGTTATATGTAAGATGAAAGCGCTAAGTCTGTTGTTTCATTAAATAAGTTGTTAAAGTTTTCGTTCGCTTCCTGTGGCTGGAATTTTTTTATTTTTATTTTATTCAAGTCTGTGTGTCTGTTGGCACTTTCGTTTTTATTTTATTTATCTCATCAATGTTCGTTTGTGTACCAAACCAATATGAATAGTGAGTACAGAATAAGGAATAATATTCTCTTAGACCATGTATATCTTTAAGTTCATCTAGTTTGTAAAGTCATTTAACTTCTTGAGATGTTATTTTTACCATTTTTAGAAGCATCATTGCCTGAGACGGTTAAAATCACCTGTTGCATTTAAAGTAATCATGTCCAGATATCTGTCAACATATTTAGAACTCAGTCCTGGTATATGCATTAATCAAAGTATAATACTGCCTACTGATTTCCAAAATAACCATGCTTAGCATCCCATCTTTATCTGAAATTGTATCTATAATTCTTGGCATAGTATAAGTATTTTCCATAGACTAAGAGTGCCCCTTCTCTCAGTTTTAAAACATGAATCAGCCAGAATGGTATAGCCATTGAATGTGTATTTTTGTAGATATTTTTTAATAGATGGGTTTCCTGTAAAACGATGATCTGGGCTTTATGCATTTTGATATATTTAAGCAAACCAGCTCTTTTGACATTATTGTTCAAACCATTAATATTTAATGATAAACATTTATAAGCCATTGACTATAATGTGTATGTTATTCTAACTGAAAGACCTTTCTTCAGTGCTGACTTGAAATCTACTGAAAACTTACTTATCATGGATGCATAACACGTATTAAGCACAACTGTCAAAAACCCAAAACTATTTACAAACACATACATTAAACAAAGTTTCTGGTTTAGTTAAAAACTTAACTAAACTATCCATCCACCACCTCTCCAATACCAAATGACACAAATTATCCATCTCTGCTTAGAATATAGTATAACAACAAAAAAGAAAAGCATTATGAAAGCAACTAAAGAAATCTGAAACCATGAAATATACATTAGCAGGAGAGTGTCCAATATATCTGAAGCTATGTCTTTCTTGCTTGTTGGGATTGGAGCCGATCCTCGGCTCCGACTCAGCCATCTTCTATAGCTCGAGAGCTGTTTACTGGTTCGAGGCTACCCCTTATCCCATGATACCTAGTGCTAGCTACCCAGATCTCGTTTGAAATAGCTAACCCCAGCCATAGCTATGTAATGAAACCCCTCAAAACAGGGTTAAACCAACCTGTTATAATCTCTAAGTCAGTAGAGGAAACAAACCAGAGAACACTCAGCCAGTGAAACTTGAACTCCTCTTGTTCCAATAGGACAGGGGGATGGAGGGGGGGGAGCAAGAAAGAAGGCGAGATGAAGACAACTAACATGGAACATTCTGGTAGGTACATAACTTCTTTATGTTAAGTTGTCTATCTCGCCTTCGTTTCTTGCTTGTTGGGACAGCGTCCCTAGCACCTATGATCCTGGGTGGCTCATTGAAACAGATGCTTCAGAACAGTGGAAATAGAAGTTATGTTCTTACCATAACGTTCCATGTTAGTTGTCTTCTTCTCGCCTTCATCTTGCTGGATGGGTTCGGAGCCGACCTCGGCTCCGACTCGGCCACTCTAAAAGCTCGAGAGTTGGTTCCACCGGCTCGAGGCTCCCCTTATATCCCACAATGCTAGGCGAGAGTTACCTCAGATCTCGTTTGTAAGCTAACCCCAGCTTATAAAAGTAAAAGAATAACTCTAAACAGAGTCCACCTCTAACAACAGGAAGAAAGAAGGGTGACCTACCTCCTGAACCGGGAAATATGCACAATAGCATATGCCTAAGAAAGAGGTGGTAGAAAGAGAGGTCACAATCACAACTCCTCTAGGTCTGTCCAGGCCGGGAAGGAGGGTGGGACGAAGAAGAAGGCGAAGAAGACAACTAACATGGAACGTTATGGTAAGAACATAACTTCTATATGTTAAGTTGTCTATCTCGCCTTCATTCTTGCTGGATAGGACCGCGTCCCTAGCACCTTGTCCCGGGTGGCCTAACGGAACAGACTCCTGAGAACAGTGGAACCAAAATTAGCTCTATGCCTAGAAGCTAAATCCAACTTATAATGAGAAATAAAAGTGTGAGGAGTAGCCCAAGTAGCCGCTGCACAAATGGTGTCAATAGGCAGTCTGTCTTGGAAGGCTAAAGAAGTAGCCAAAGCTCTGGTGGAATGGGCTTTAGGTTTATTAGGCAGTTTTTGGTGTCTAATTTCATATACAAGGGAAATCAAAGATGTTAGCCATCTGGATAATGATACCTTAGAAACTGAAAGTCCCTTTCTGCTTTCCGCATAGGAGACAAACAGCTGATCAGATTTTCTGAATTGTTTTGTTCTATCCAAGTAGTACCTCAATTGACGATGAACATCCAGGCAGTGTAATTTTGTTCAGACCTATTGGAATATTCTGGAAAAAGACAGGGAGGTCAATGCTTTGGTTTAGATTTGACGTCGAGACCACCTTAGGCAAAAAGGACGGGTTAGTTCGTAAGGATACTCTGTCCTTATGAAACAATAGATAAGGAGGTCGACAGCTGAGTGCTTGAAGCTCTGAAACTCTTCTAGCTGAAGTAATAGCTACCAGAAAAAGAGTCTTCCATGATAGCAATTTTAAAGAACAGGAGACTGCAGGTTCGAAAGGGGGAAGAATCAAAGAAGCAAGTACTAAATTTAGGTCCCAAGGAGAAGGAGGATTTCTTATAGGAGGTCTGAGAAGAAAAACTCCTTTCAAAAAGGCTTTGCAAAGCTTGTGGGACATTAAGGTAGATTCAGAAATACCCACATGAAAGTTAGAAATAGCTGCCAATTGAACTTTAAGAGTAGAGGAGATGAACCTGCATGAAAGAGTTCAGCTAGAAAATCAAGGACTAAGTGGATCGAAGCAGTGAAAGGATCTATGTCGCTGTCTTGAGCCCAATATGTGAAGCGTTTCCACTTACTCAAATAAATCTTCCGAGTGGAAGATTTATGGGAAGCTATCAAAATATCTCGAACAGAGTGAGATAATTGAGGAAGCCTGGCTAAGGTTGGAACTGGAGGAACCAAGCAGTGAGGTTCAGAGAGGGGAGGGAGCGATGAAACTGACCCGACTGATGGATCAAGAGATCTGGAACTAGGTCCAGATTCCACGGTCGCTCCAAAAGAAATTGATGTAGAAAGGGGAACCATACCTGTCGAGGCCAGTAAGGAGCAATGAGGATCAATGAGGCCTTCTGAGCGATAGCTTTCTGTATCACTTGAGAGATTAGTGGGAAGGGAGGAAATGCATACAGAAGTCCCCGGGGCCAAACTTGGACTAGAGCGTCTCTGCTGGGTTGGCCTGGTAAAGGGAATAGAGTGAAATATTCTCTGCACTGGCTGTTTTGGGGAGTAGCAAAAAGATCGCAGCAAGGCTGACCCCACTTGAGGAAAATTTCTCTCACCACAGAGTCTTTCAGAGACCACTCGTGAGGCATGAGGATTGCTCTGCTCAACTTGTCCGCAATTTGACTGGACTTCCCGGGGATGTGCGTTGCTATCAGAAACCGCTGAGAAGAAATCGCCCATTGCCACAGTCTGAGTGCTTCTCGACACAGGGGATATGACCTGGTTCCGCCTTGTTTGTTGATGTACCACACTACAGACATATTGTCTGTCTGGATTGCAATCGTTCCCAAGGGAAGAGAGTCTTGAAGGGCTTGCAACGCTAAAAGCACTGCTCTCATCTCCAGAACATTTATGTGCAAGTGGCATTCGTCTGGTTGCCATGTGCCCTGGACCGTCCTGCCCTGATAATGCCCCCCCCACCCGATCAGGGAGGCATCCGTTGTCAGAGTAGCAACCGGAGGGTGGAACAAAGGGTCTTCCCAACAAGAGCTGAGGGGAAGACATCCACCACATGAGATGATTTTTGCACGCTTGCGTGATCATAATGGTGTGAGACATTGGAAGTTCCTGGTATGACCATTGAGTAAAGAGCATCCATTGAAGGATCCGCATATGGAATCTGGCTAATGGAAGCAGGGGTATGGCCGCCATAATTCCCAACACTTTCAGAACTAATCTGGCTTTGATTCTGTTGTTGTTGAAAAGGAGTGAGACCAGTTTGTGAATGTCTGTTATTCTCTGGTGTGTTAGTCTGGCAGACATGTCTACTGTGTCTAGATTTGCGCCTATGAAAGTAATAGTACGACAAGGCGACAAAACAGACTTTTCGCAATTTATTGAAATGCCTAACTTTTGACAAATGCGAAAAGTGTAATCCCTGGCCATCAGAAGGAGATGCTTGGTGGGAGCTGTGAGGAGCCAGTCGTCCAAATATGGAAACACCTGGAATCCTTGTCGTATCAGGTGAGAAGCTACCACTGCCATGCATTTGGTAAACACCCGGGGGGCAGTGGTGAAACCAAAGGGCAGGGCCCTGAACTGAAAATGACTGGTTCCCAGCCTGAAGCGGAGGAATCTTCTGGAGCGTCTGTTCATTTTTATGTGATAGTACGCATCCTGAAGGTCTATAGAGCACATCCAGTTTCCTTTGCCCAAAAGAGGAAGGATGGATTGCAGCGTGACCATCCGAAATCTTGTTTTCTTGACTGATCTGTTCAAGATACTGAGATCCAAACTTGGTCTCCAGTCCCCTGTTTTCTTTGGAACTAAAAAGAACCTTGAGTAGATTCCGGATCCTTGCTGGTCTGCTGGAACTGGCTGAATTGCTCTTTTTGTAAGCAGTTTTGAAATCTCCAAAACCGCTAGATCCCTTTGAGCGGGTGGAACATCTGGAAGGGATTTTTTTGATTGATTTGGAATGCGAAGAAAGGGGATAGAATAGCCTTCGGAAATGATGGACTGTACCCATTTGTCTTGAGTCAGGGATAGCCAGGCTTCTGGGTACAGTGACAATCTTCCCCCGACTGCCTCCGAAGATGGGCAGTCGGGCAACACCTCAGGGATGCTGAAAGGGCTTGTCAGAGAAGGCTTCCCGATTGCCCTGGTTCTGCGGACCCCCCCTGCCCCTAGGGCGACGTCTACCATTGTTATTCCCGCCTCTGCCTCTGGCGGGGAAATGACTCTGTGCGTCAGGCAAAGCCCCTTGAGATTGTTTACGGAACCACATCTTTCCACCTTTCTGGCCTTTGGGGTAAGGCCTAGAAGGAGTAGAAAAACGGACTCCGACGGCAGAAAGGGTCTTGCCATCAGTTTCGCACCTAGTCAAGGTTTCTTTCACTTGAGGACCAAAGAGAGATGATCCATCAAACGGGGAGTTAGTGAAAGACGTCTTGAAGGGGTCCGCAAAATTACATAGCCGCATCCAGGCATGCCTACGTAAGGCCACACCTGTCCCTGCGGCTCTACTCGCTCCATCAGCCGCGTAAGAGAGAAGGCGCATGGAGGAGTTGGTTATGGAGTTAAGGGTAGCCAGCTGCGTATTCATCTTATCTTGAAAACCCGCAGCTGTAGGGTCCTTTAACATTTCACTCGCTTCCTTGATCAAGTCCCTTTGAAGACGAGTAAAGTGGCATAGGTAGTTCAGCTTAACGCATGGTAAATGTCGCTGACGAGAACATCCGCTTCCCGCACCTGTCCATGGACCTAGATTCCTTGTTAGGTGGATGGACAGGTACTGAAGGATCAGCTAGCTCCTTCTTAGTGGCAGCAGCTACCACCATAGCATCCACAGAAACTCCTTTTGTTAAGAACTGTTTGTCTGCTGGTGCCATTATGAACTTGGAGGGCCTCCTGGGAGTGGGGTCCACTGAATCAGGAGCCGTCCATGCCTTCTTAGCAACCACCTGCATGAGGGGGTCAAAGGGGGGAGACACCCAGGAGGTGGAAGGGCGAGAGCCAAACGCCTCAAGGTACACAGATTCATCCTCCGAAGGGTTGATGGCTGGCCAATTTCCCCTCTGTTTCAGGATCTCTAGTATGTCTGCAAATGAGACATCTTCAGAAGGGGAACGGGGGGAACCCTCAGAATCATCCAAATCTGTGTCAGACGTGATGGACTCAGGTGAGTCAATGTGTTTCCTCTTACACTTCCTCTTCCGAGGGGGCTCTTCTGCCAAATCAGGAGAGGCCTCGGAAGAGGATGAAATCCCCACAGGGGTTCCTGAGGAGCTGGCTCTCTGCGGTCCGGGATGAGGGAGTGAGTCGACTTGACCTGAGGCACCGTAGAGGGAGGGGCGGACGGAGTCGACTGTGGAGTAGAGCCAGGCTCTAACACACTCCGCATGACCTCGAATGCACCCCTGTCAGGCAAAGCCAGTGGTCCCGCTCCGAGCTAAGAACCTCCTCGGCACCGACAGTGATGGCTCCGAGGCCGATGTCGGAGCCGAACTCACCAGCGCCGAAGCACCGAGAGGGAGAGGGGGGTCGGACAAGGGTCCGATGCCACTCACCCCCTCGGAGCCGACGAGGGAAGTCCGGCGCCGAGATTCTTCCAAGGAAGAAATCGGAGCCGACGACGGAGCCGAAGACAAATGTATCGGCTCCGACGCTATCACAGTCTCGGTTCCGACGCGACCCGGCTCCGAGCTCAAGAGAGTCGAAGGAGGAATATATTGATGGACCTGGCAGGCATCGACTGATGAGTCGGGCTCTGAAGCATTTGGGCCAGTGCCTCGGACTTAAGAAGTCGACTCACTACCCTCTGAAGGTCATGATCCGACAGCCTCGATGACCTAGAGGAGTGAGATCTTTGTCTCCGTTCAGACAGCAGGGGAGATCCTGGAGCCGAATGAACGGAGGCAAGAGATGGTGACCTGGACCTCTTCCTAGTTGTCGGCTCCGAAGGTCTGGTCGGAGCCGACACGGGAACTTCTAATACCTCGGCTCCAGCCGGAGCCGAGGGAACCACAGAAACTGTGGACTGAGACTCATCGGCTCCAGCTGGAGCCGATGTAGGCAGAGGTTTAGAAACCTTAGGTCTCGGCTCAGTTGTCGGAGCCGAAGACCTAGATGCCTTAGAGGGCTTCCCTGTAGAAACAGAAAGGGAATCCTCTGGCTTGAGTAAGCCCCTTAAAATCAATTTATTTTTTCTTTCCTGCAGGACCCTGGGGCTGAAGCCATGGCACACAGCACAGGAGTCCTGCAGGTGCAAAGGTCCCAGACAGTAGACACAAGAAGTGTGAGCGTCTGTCAGAGACATTTTCTGACAGCACGCATCACACTTCTTGAATCCGGAGACCTTTGCTTCTTTAGACATAACTACAGGTGTAATCACACACACAGTCACAAACACACTAATTACACCCTGTCTAATTAAAATATATAATAAACCACTAACTAGGTTTTAAGAGAAAAATAACACACACTCTCCACTAGGGAAGGAAAAGAGGCCTGAAGGCCCAAGGGAAGAACTTAAAGTTCTTGAGGGAAAAAAATAGGAATTTTAAAGAAAGGGGATAAGAATTTCTCTAAACTAAGGGAAATAAGTAAAAATATTAAAATTAAAGGGGTTTTAATAGACTAAGTACACTAGAAAGTCACTTACCAAGAACCGGTAGAAAACCAACACCTCGATAGCTGTAGCGGCAAACGAGATCTGAGGTAACTCTCGCCTAGCATTGTGGGATATAAGGGGAGCCTCGAGCCGGTGGAACCAACTCTCGAGCTTTTAGAGTGGCCGAGTCGGAGCCGAGGTCGGCTCCGAACCCATCCAGCAAGAATGAAGGCGAGATAGACAACTTAACATCCAAAGTTAGCTCTACTCCTGGAGACCATGTCTGACTTGTAATGAGAAATAAAGATATGAGGAGGTGCTCACGTGGCAGCGGCACAGATAGAGTCCATGGGCAACCTAGACTGGAAGGTTACAGAGGTGGCCAAAGGCCTAGTAGAATGACCTTTCGGTTTGGTAGAAAACTCTTTGTTTCTTAGTTGATAGATGAAGTTAATAATATGAGACAACCACCTGGACAGGGTCACTTTGGAAACTGGAAGGCCCTGTTTGCCCTTAGCATAGGAAAGGAAAGGTTGGCCCGACTTTCTTACATCCTTCGTTCTATGCAGGTAAAAACGCAATTGTCTATGAACATCCAAAAGGGGTAATTTGTATTTTCCAAGATAGAAACTTAATGGAGCAGGATGCTGCCAGTTCAAAAGGGGGCATAATCAAGGAGGTTAGTACCAAATTAAGGTCCCAAGGAGGACGGGGATCTCTCACTGGGGGCCTAAGGAGAGTGGTCCCCCTGAGGAAGGCCTTACACAGCTTATGAGACAATGTTTAGATTAGAGAACCCAACATGAAAATTAGAGATGGCCGCTAGTTGAACCCTGACTGTGGCAGAAGTGGACCCAGCATGAAAAAGCTCTGTTAGGAACTTCAAGATTTCGTGAATTGGGGCTGAAACGGGATCTATGTTCCTAGTCTCTGCCCAACAAGAGAAACATTTCCATTTGCTAGCATAAGTCTTCCTAGTAGCGGATTTGTGAGAGGAGACAATCTCACGCACAGCCAGGGAAATGCTGGGAAGCCTGGCTAGGGGTGGAAATGGATTAACCAAGCTGTGAGCTGGAGTGTTTGGAGGGATTGATGCAGCTCTCCTGATTGATGAATCAGCAGGTCTGGAATAGGATCCAGAGTCCAGGGCTGCTTGAGGAGGTAATGGTGCAAGAACAGAAACCATATCGGTCGAGGCCAGTAGGGGGCAATGAGGATCATTTTGCAACCCAACGGAACAGCTTTCTGTATGAGCTTGGGTATAAGAGGAAATGGCGGGAAGGTATAAAGAAGTTCCTGAGGCCAATTGTGGACTAGAGCATCTCTGGGAGGGTGACCAGAAAGCGGTAAAAGGGAGAAGTAGTTGCTGCATTTGCTGTTGAAGGGGGTGGCAAAAAGACCGCAGCAAGGCTGTCCCCATTTGCGGAAGATCAGATCCGCAACTACCTGATTCAGAGACCACTCGTGAGGCATGAGAATAGCTCTGCTGAGCCTGTCCGCTATGACGTTGGACTTCCCAGGGATGTGCGTCGCAATCAGAAATTGTTGGGAGGAAATCGCCCACTGCCAGAGTCTGAGTGCTTCTCGACATAGGGGGTAGGACTTGGTTCCGCCCTGCTTGTTGATGTACCACATTACTGACATGTTGTCATTTTGAATTGCAATAGTCCCGGAAGGGAGAGAGTCCTGAAGGGCTTGCAACGCTAGGAGCACGGCTCTCATGTCCAAGACATTTATGTGCAGATGGTACTCATGAGGCTGCCAAATGCCTTGGACTGTCCTGCCCTGATAATGCCCCCCCACCCTATCAGTGAGGCATCCGTGGTCAATGTGGCAACCGGAGGAGGCTGAATGAATGGTCTGCCCTGAGACACTAGTGGGGAGACCATCCAACAAGACAGGTGCCTTTTGCATGTTTCTGTAATCATGAGCATGTGAGACATGGAAAGCTGCTGAAAGGACCACTTTGTGAAGAGAAGCCACTGAAGGATTCTCATGTGAAAACGGGCCACATGTATCAGAAGAATTGCTGCTGCCATAGAACCCAGAGTTTGAGGGACCAACCTGACTTGTACCCTTTTGCATTGCATGAGGATATGAACTTGCTGCCAAATTGTGGCCACCTTGTCTAGAGATAGCCTTGCGGACATACTTCTTGTATCTAAATCTGCTCCTATACAGGTAATAGATTGACAGGGCAATAAGGCAGATTTCTCGAAATTTATAGTAATGCCTAGCTGGGCACAAATTGTGATTGTATAGTCCCTGGCTTGAAGGAGTTGATGCCTGGTAGTAGCAGTAAGGAGCCAATCGTCTAGATATGGAAACACCTGGAATCCTTGACGCCTCAGGTGAGCTGTGACTACTGCCATGCATTTGGTGAACACCTTGGGGGCTGTGGTGAGACCAAAGGGCAGAGCTCTGAACTGGTAATGACTGGCTCCCAGCCGGAAGCAAAGGAATCTCTTGGAGCGCCTGTCCATTTTGATGTGATAGTACGCATCCTGAAGATCTATTGAGCACATCCAATTGTCCTGACCCAAAAAGGGTAGAATGGACTGTAGCGTGACCATCTGAAACCTTGTTCTTTGAACAGACTTGTTTAGTCTGCTGAGATCCAATACCGATCTCCAGTCCCCTGTCTTTTTTGGTACCAAAAAGAACCATGAGTAAGTTCCGGATCCGTGTTGGTCTGCTGGGACTTCCTGGATAACTCTTTTTTTCTAGCAGTCTTGCAACTTCTATGACTGCTTGGGCCCTCAGATTGAGTGGAACATCTGGAAGAGATTTGCTTGACGGTAAGGGAGGTTGAAAGAAGGGAATTAGGTAGCCTCCGGATATGATTGAGTGTACCCATTTGTCTCGCGTTAGGTTTTGCCAGGCTTTTGGGTACAGCAAAAGTCTTCCCCCGACTGCCTCCAGAAACGGGCAGCCGGGCAACCCTTCAGGGATGCTGGAAGGGCTTGTCAGAGAAGGATTCTTTGCTGCCCTGGTTCTGTGGACCCCCTCTGTCCTGAGGGTGGCGTCTGTTGTTGTTGTTGTTTCCTCCTCTGCCCCTGGAGGAAAAATCACTACGTGTGTCAGGCAAGGCTCCCTGGGATTTCCTAAGCCACATTTTACCACTCTTCTGACCTTTGGGATATGGTCTGGAAGGAGTGGAAAAATGGACTCCCATGGCATAGAGAGTTTTGCCTTCCTGTTCACACCTAGTCAGAGTGTCTTTCACCTGTGGTCCAAAAGGAAAGGAACCATCAAAGGGAGTGTTGGTGAACGACGCTCTAAAGAGTTCCGCAAAATTACACAGCCGCATCCATGCATGTCTCCTGAGGGCCACGCCTGGACCTGCGGCTCTACTCACAACATCGGCTGCATATGAAATGAGCCTCATGGAGGAGTTAGCTACCAAATTAAGGGTCGCCAGCTGAGAAGCCACTTTAGCTTGAGCCCCTTCAGCTAATGGATCCTGGTGGGAATCTCCGAGCTCTTTCAGGAGATCCCTCTGAAGCTTGGTAAAATGACATAAGTAATTCAGTGACCTCATGAAAAAGGTCGCTGAAGCAAACATTCGCTTCCTGTATCTATCCATGGTCCTGGACTCCTTGTGAGGAGGATAGACAGAGGAAGAAGTTTCTGCTAACTCCTTTTTAGTGGCTGCTGCTACCACCATGGCATCTACGGGAACACCCTTAGTAAGGAACTGTTTATCAGAGGGTGCAGTGATAAACTTGCCGGGTCTCCTCGGGGTTGGTTCCACTGTATCCGAGGCTGACCAAGCCCTTCGTGCCACTACTGACATTAGTGGATCGAAAGGCGGAGACACCCAGGAGGTGAACCGAACCAAAAGCATCCAGGAATACAGATGCATCCTTGGTAGGGGCTAGGACATTCCAGTTCCCCCTCTGCTTAAGCATTTCTAGGATGTCCGAAAAGGAACCATCTTCAGGGGGGGGATCTCGGGGACCCTTCTGATTCATCCAAATCCGTATCCGAAGTGAAAGACTCGGGGGAGTCAATGTGCTTCCTCTTGCATTTCCTCTTCCGAGGGGGCTCCTCTCAATGATCAGGGGAGGCCTCGGAAGAAGAGGAAACACCCAGTGGGGTGCTCTGGAGTGCCAGTTCCCCACGCTTGGGGTCGAGAGGGGGGGCAGAGGTTGATGCAGGCACTACAGGGGACGGAGCCAGTGGGGTCGAAAGTGGAGCAGACTCAGAGGCCAGTACACTCCTCATGACATCGAAGGAGTCCCTGCTACGATGCAGAGAAGGCTCCAGTTCTGAGGAAACCGGAATTCTCCTCCGCACCGAGGGAGACGGCTCGAAGGCCGATGTAGGAGCCAAGCTCACCTGCGCCGACGCTCCGAGAGGGAGAACGGGGTTGGACAAGGGTCTGATGCCACTCGCCCCCTCGGAGCCGACGAGGGAGTCTCAGTGCCCAGATCCCTCGACGGACAGCACCATCGAGGGGATCAGAGCCGATGATGGAACCGAAGGAGAAATTGTTATCGGTGCCGACGGTTCCACGATTCGAACCTCAACAAACTCTGGCTCCGAGCTCAATGGAGTCGGAGGAGGAACATCGATGGAAGCGGACGGAGCAGACACCTGTTGAGGAGGGCTGGACAACATTTTGGCCAGTGCCTGAGACTTCAACTATCTACTGACCACTCTCTCCACGTCATGATCAGAGAGCCTAGAGGACCAAAAAGAGTTGGAGGATCTATGACTGCGATCACTCTGCAACAGGGGAGACCGAGGAGCCGAATGTATAGACTCTAGAGAAGGGGACCTCAAACTCTTGTGGGTCTGCGGCGGCTCCGAAGGTACTGGTGGAGCCGATGGGGAGGCAGTCTCCTCGGTTCCGGCGGGAACCAAAGTAGTAGTAGTAGGTAAGGCTTGGACCAATGACGGCTCCGAGCTGGGAGCCGACGATTTGGTCGGTTTAGGAGATTTCACAGTCTGAGCCTTGGCCGGTGAATCCTGGGGCTTAAGAAGATCCCTTAAAATAAGCTTATTTTTGCACTCCTGCATAACTCTTGAGCTGAATGCATGGCATACAGAACAAGAGCCCTGCAGGTGCACTGTGCATAAGCAATAGACGCAAGAAGTGTACCCATCTGTCAGAGACATTTTCTGACAGCATGAGTCACACTTCTTGAATCCAGACACCTTGGATTCTTTAAACATATCCCAACTAGAAGACACTACAGCTACACTGAATTGTTTTTGGCCAGAAGGCCGAACAGCAAAAACTAAACCAGACACTAACCACAACAAAACAAACACACAGTATACTACAGCTAAAGATAGTTTTATATTTTTTTATGAACTAGGAGCCTCTAACTTAAACGGCTACCTAAGAGACAGAAAGAAGAACAAGCTTAAACTAAAATGCTACCTACAAAAGGGAAGGGAGGGAGAGAGAGAGGGAGAACTCTCTAATTTAAACGAGTTCTAAGGGGAAACTAAATACACTAAACTACAACAAAACTAGTTAGCGACTATATTTTAAACAATAAACTATCACAAAAAACCCTAATCTGACAGAAAAAAATAGTTCAATAAAACTTATACGAGCCTGAGCCAGTAATAACGAACCTCGCAGCTGAAGCAGCAAACGAGATCTGGGTAGCTAGCGCTAGGCATCATGGGATAAGGGGTAGCCTCGAGCCAGTAAACAGCTCTCGAGCTATAGAAGATGGCTGAGTCGGAGCCGAGGATCCCAACAAGCAAGAAATGAAGGCGAGATAGACAACTTAACATCACTTATTACAACATAACTATTATTTTTTTGCAATTATACACATATTACTCATATGTATTAACAATATCTATGTTGACATCATTCATCAAGAAGGGGAAAAGAGAGAGAGAGGGAAAAAAGGGGGGCACTCACAACCCTATGTTTAGTTACTAAAGGTTTAGTTATATAACATAAGTGATGTTAATATGCATAATGAGTTTTCTAATGCAGCTCCTAGTTCACTTGATATAATTTAGGTACTAATGGTGTCACTGAATCTGCAGAATGTATGCATCTATAAGAGAACATAGGCATTTTCAAAGGAGTTAAACACTTTTATCAGAACTAATTATTTACCATTTAAAGTATCCATTGAAAGATAACAGAATTTCAAGAGAAAAGAATTCGAAGTACAACCATTTACAAGTTCAAAAGGTCAAATTATGTCATCACTGTTGTTTCCTCAAGCTGCAGCTTCATAAACTTGTTAAAAAGTATCTAAACAGGCTCATTCACAACAGAAGTTGTCTCTATTGAAGAAAAAAGCATTTTCAGCAGGAAATTCAGATCTTGAAGTTTTTAGAGTTTACAGAAAGCAAAAAAAAAAAAAAAAACGCACTCAAGCTGCCTTGTCAGTGCATGTCACAAGCAGCACCATGAAAAAATTAACCCTTTCATATAAAAACAGCTATTTAGAAGTAACAACAGCTGCCTCAAATCAGAAATCATATTATAACATTTTAATCATTTACCCACCAGTTACCAGGCCAGAGAGAGAGAAAAAAAAGGAAGTGTGTGTGTGTGTGTGTGTGTGTGTGTGTGTGTGTGTATACATACATGTGTGTATATGGTTCTACCTGAGATAGCCGACAGCTGATTTCACCGACAACGAATTTGCGAGCGCCAGAAGATCAACAATCCGGAAGACCGACGCTACGGATCAAAACACCGACGCCGAGGATACTGACTTGGAAAAAGGCTGTGTAAGTATGCGGTGGTGATGGATGTTAGGGTGCGAGTAAGGTAAGTGTGGATATTGATGGTCTGTGGGGATAGGGGTGGGTTTAGTGATTTAGGGTCAGTGCGCGGGTTAGGTAAGTGTGCGGTAGTGATAGTGTTTGGGTTAGGGGTGGGTTAAGTGAGTTAGGGTTAGGGCCCGTGTTGGGTAAGTGTGCGGTAGTAGTATTTTTTGGGTTAGGGGCGGGTTAAGTGAGTTAGGGTTAGGGCGTGGGTTAGCTGAGTGTGCGATAGTGACGGACCTTAGGGTAAGGGTTTGGGTTAGGGTTGTAGATAGTTGTGTATGTGAGGTTTAGTGTGGGTTTGTGAGGATTTTGGTGTGCTTGTGTTGTGTGTGTGGTTTTTGGACAGGGGATGTGTTTTGTTAGTTGATTGTTGTTATTGTGGTGTGTGCAGCGTATGAGGTTTCGTGTTTGTGGACCGTCGGTTATTTGATTGTCGGGCATGTGAGGTTTCGTGTTTATGGTTTGTCGATTATGTGGTGTCGATGTTTGTGTTGTCGGTGTTTTGCAGTGTCGGTTATGTCAGGTAGAACCGTGTGTATATATATATATATATATATATATATATATATATATATATATATATGGGTGTACTTTCCTACAATGAAAATTCACTTTTTCAAAATGGGAAAGTACATCCCCACTTACGCAAACGTGCATTTTAACGAAAGTGCAGTTTCGATTAAGCTCACTAGACCAAACCTACCGCACCACAATGGATAACATTGAAAAACGGGCTATGTCCTCCACTGTGATACTATAGTCATGGACCTTAGGGTTAGGGAGCAGGTCAAGGTAAGGGGATAGCCCTACTAACTATCCCCTTACCCTAACCTGTGCCCTAACCCTAAGGTCCGTGACTATCGCACCACAGTGGAGGACATAGCCCGATTTGGAATGTCTTCCACTGTGGTGCGATAGTCACAGACCTTAGGGTTAGGGCATGGGTCAAGGTAAAGGGATAGCCCTAACTATCCCTTTACCCTAACCTGTGCCCTAACCCTAAGGTCCATGACTGCTAGCCCGTTCGGTCTAGCAGGTTCGTGAAAGTGCACTTTCGTGTTAGTGTGGGTGTACTTTTGAAGTTCGAAGTAGTGAACTTTCATTCTTCAAAATTACACACACACATATATATATATATATATATATATATATATATATATATATCTTATATTGAGTTATCTATAAATCACCATTAATGTACTGTTTTAATGTTTAAATGCATCTAAACAAAGAGGCTAAAACATCTAGTTAGAAACAGTAATCAGAAACACCTTGTTACCCCACCACTGACCCACTAGAAAAAATGCACTTTGGTATTAAGTCAAATTATACTATTACTGAAGAATTAGAACTGCAGTGGTGGTGCTGCAGTAGCATTGTCTCCTCACAGTAAGATATTGTCCTGTTCGATTCTCAGCTAGAGCGTCTTCCGTGTGGAGACGTGCGTGAATGGGCGTACCTTCATTAAAGGTTGTGCATCAGGGCCGGCAACTCGGCACGTAAAAGTCTACTGCCAATCATTAGCGAACCGGAGTTCTGTTGTGGCAACCCCTAACTGGGAAAAGCCGAAAGAAACAACTTTAGAATTAGAAGACATACATCATTTGTAGTTATTTAAAATGGAAAAGTATGTAAAGTACTTAAAATGGGGAAAAGAGAGAAAAAGAACATTGGTAACAAAAAAGAACAGGAAGAAAGGAGAGAGAGAAAATGTTATTTAAATAATTAGTACTATACGTAATTAGAAAAAGTAGATATAGAAAGGAAAAGAGAAAGTTAATAATAAAAATGATGCACATTACCTTACAGCATACAGACTTTCCAGAATCAAATATATTATGATTCATAAAACAAATAATTTAAAATTAGAAGGAATTTATTCATTTGTCCTTTAGTTTCTTAGTTTTGTTTGCTCCTTCTTCGCACACCATCCATTTTTTGTTGCCTGTTTCTTCAAACTCTGGGATGAGCATTCCATTTCTTCTATGTCCGACAGTATTTTCTTCTTTTGGATAGATTCTACTGCTGTTTGTAGGGACTCAAAGATCTTCACTCCTTCTAGCAAGGTGATTTTTATTCTTGCAGGAAAAAGAATTTGAGCTTTAATATTGGCTTTTTTCAAGGACTCAGAGGAACACACTCCTTTTTTATGGATATGACTGTAGAGGTGTAGTCATTGTCAAAACGAATAACTTTTTCACCCATCTTGATAGGGGAATTAGTCTAAGCTGATTTCAGCACTAAGTCCTTGTATTGCGAGGAAAGAAATCTAACTATTATAGACCTAGGGTTAGATGAACTCAGAGATTAAGCTGGATTTGCCAAGGACCGATGAGCCCTCTCAATTCCAAAAGAGAGGGATTCAGGCATGTTTAGTGCTGATGAAAACCACTTGTTGAGGAAATGAATCAGGTTAGCACCCTCTTCTTTCTCAAGAATTCCATATATTCTTATGTTATTCCTCCTTGATATACTTTCAAGGTCTTCCAGTTTCTCAGTCAGCCAGGTATTTTGTTTCAGAAGAAATTCATTGTGATGTTCATTTTCTGTCACTCTAGTAATCTAGGTCAGTTACTGTTTCCTTTAAGGCAAGAATCTGTTCAGAATTTTTTGTTACTATTTTATTTAGAAGTTCAGTTGTTTACTGCATTCTTGTTTGATAATATCCATTTTGTTTTCGAATTTGTCCATTTTTAGTGACAGTTCTTGGATGTTTGTTATTATAAGATGTAGGTCTTTCTTCACTGCACTCTCCTGGTGTGGGTTCTTCGAGTTGCTCATCTTGAGATATCCAGTAGAAAACGTCTTGACAGGAATAATTTAAAAAAATACTCTTGACTATGAATTATTTTTTAGGAAATAATAGAGAGTCTATGTTAATCTAACTTTTAGTATACTTTTAGTTGGATTTTTCTAAAAATTAAAGAATATTTCCTGTCAGGATATTAAAACCTAAGCAGAGCTATGGATTTCTGCTGCTGTCAGACTGGCATCTTTGGCATTTTATTTCTCTGATAACCAACAACTCCTCTATTTTCCTATTTGCGAATAGGGAAGCAGCATTTCAGAACTGTCATACTGCCAATTTGAGAGACTCGACTAGCAGACTTAACTTTTGACCTTTTATGGCCAATTGTAACAGAGTAGACTGAATATTACAAAGATGACACTTAATTTTAATTGGATATTCATAATTTTTCAAAGATATGACAAACATTTTATTTTTTTACATCAAATTTCTTAATATTTTGAACAGTTTATCTTAGTTAAGCTTTATCTAAAATAAGACGTGATATAGTCTAGAAGTGAATGTTTAGTTAAACAATATATGATGACAGATCTGGCCTTGCAGAAGCACTGAATTTGCATCTAAGACAAGTTAGGGAGTACACATGTAAGCATGTACAGTTATTAAAGAAATCAACAAACTCACATTTCAGCTCTATTGTGCAAATCACAAAAATACATTACTTACAGGTGATCTTAAACAAATAGCCTTATCTAAAAGATGCATTCAGTAATACTAGAATAGCTACATTATAAAGTACCAGGTGTCACTGCACATTATTTTCCCTAAATCTAATAGTCCCTTGGTCCTAGAAATTGTACTAGCACAAATACAGGCCTTCTGGACATTCTGCTATCTGGAAAAGATACACACACAAATAATATGACTACAATTGTTATAAAGCATCAAGTCTAAGGTTAGAAAACTGTAAGCAATAAGGAGCACACAATGCAATCTTTGAAAAGCTAACTGTACCAACTTATGCAACTCTGACCATTACAATATATATTAAAATTACTTTTTTTAAGTAATTATGGGATTTGAAAACATTTCCACTACAGGTCTTCGAGGTTTGGAAAAGGCTTTTTTAACTGCCTCAGCATAAGGTGGTGTGTGTGTGTGTGCTAAGCTGTATGCATGAAGGATATTGTGTGTGTTTTTGAGAACCTCGTTTGTAAACAAGAATTTTGCCTTCAAGGAAGATACGTATGTACATCTCGCACATACTGTGGTAGTTTCCTCAAGGATTAAAAGGTTGCCTGAGTACATGAGACAACTGCTACATTGTCTCAGGATGCCCATATCTACCAAGCTGCCAAATTTAGAGCTGACAGAAAAAGCTGAAAACTAATTCCTGTGGCCTCTGGCCAATAAATGACCACACTTTAAGCTCCCTGGAGTGCCTGCCATGGCAGACTGCTTGCATGATGCAAAATACCCAGAAGGGGGGTGGCTGGATTAATTAACATAGGCTCTACTTACAACTAGCTACAACAAACCCAGAAAGACACCTAGGCCAAGCAGAGAAAACAAAAATCAATACAGGTTATAAAAATGCCTTAAATTAATAACTTTAATTTCAGATAAAGTGTAAAGAAACACACAAAACTCATTTAAATGGTAAGATAAGCACAATTATAAATGCACTTTAAATGTAGTCCTCCTAATGCAAAATGTAGGCTAAATGGTCTGTTATCAAGATTGCAGTCATTCTGAGGTATTAAGATAAGACTGTCCCCTTTTTAGAAAAAGAACCCTGTTTCTTGTCCCCCCCTCCTGCCATCTCTTTGCTGTTTCCTGCTTGCCTTAAGTTGATAGGGATTATTTATTTATTTATTTATTTTTTAAAGGAAAAGAGGATTTGGTAGATTTGTAAAGGGGCTTGAAATATCTTAGACACTCCCTGAATTAATTCCCTCTTTCAAAAAATTGAGGAAATGACCAACACTAAGACCAAATAAAACCACATTATCTTAAACAGAATTCAAAATGTCAGATTTTACTTCAACAACAAACTTTAGGTTACGTACTTAGGCATATCTCTTTAAAACTGTAGCAGCAGCAATGGCCCTAGATACAGATTATGAGCATGGTAAGGCTTATTCACTACCACAGCAAGGACATGTTAATAGAACTGTATCCTATAGGGACAATTTGGATTCAGTCAGTGACATTATTGAAAATGGTGATTTTGATGGGGTTTTTTTTTTTAGACCAACCACAAGTATGTCGGTCCGAGAGACTTGCCAATCAGCAAATGAAGCATGGCTCGAAACCCCAAGGGAAAGAGACATTTGTGAATTTTCAGAGCAGGGTCAGATTCAGACATTAGGTTCATGTAAATGTGGTTGTAATAAACCAGTTAATGTACACAGTCCATGGAATATTTTAAAGTATTTAATTTATTGAATTCACTGAACTTGTTACGCATGGTTTTATGAAAGACTTTAATTTTATTCTAAATTTTAAGTTAGACTTTGTTTATGCTATCATTCAGCCAGTGCAAAACCTGAAGTTTTACGTAGGAAGAATAACTTTATGCCACGCCCCAACCCCACCGCCTCTACATATGACAGGATTTGAGGGGGTCAATTTAGAAGTATTTATAATGTGAACAAAAGGACTAAGTTGACCCTGGACAATTTATCTAGTGAAGAGAGGGGATTATTAAATACACTTGCTGGTGATAAACATATTCGTATTACAAAACCAGACATGGGTGGGGGGTGGTGGTCATTATGAACAGTATGGATTACTCTTCAAAAATGCTCCCCTTATTCGCCAATGAAACTACCTATCATACAGTTTCCCTGAATGAAATAAATGTTACATATGCCAAATTAGATTTTTATTTACTTGACATGGCATTACAAGGGGATATGGAACATGAACTGTGGGAACACCTGAGTGTAGTTAAGCCAACGGTGGTGTCAATCATCAGTATTCTTAAAATTCACAAAAATGCTCAAGACCCCGCACTGAGACCAATAGTTTCAGCAAAGGGCTCTAAAACTGAGCTGTTAGCTAAGTTTGTTGATTTCAAGTGTAAATCTGTATTGGGATCTGAATCATCTGTCTTGAAAGATTCCTGGCATTTGCTGGAGATGTTAAATGGTTTGGATTTTAAAGAGGGCATCATTTTTATAACTGTGGATATAGTTGATTTGTATTCTGTTATCCCCCATGATATTGGACTTGAGTGATTTCATTCCTTCTTTTGTGAACATACATCTCTAGCCAGTAAAGACATGTGAGTGGTAATGACCCTGCTTGATTTAACTCTCTATAATAACTTCATATACTCGAGGGAGAATGTTATCATCACATTTTTGGGGTTGCTATAGGTGTAGCCTGTGCCCCCCCTTTTATGCCAACATTGTGTTGGCTATATGGGAGAAAAGGGTCGCTCCCTAATTATTGGTGTTAATACATGGCTACTACAGTTTTCTTGATGTATTAATTTTTGTGGAAGGGTAGTGTAAATGAATGGGAATACTTCTTTGACCACTGGCAGAATTTGACCTCTTTTTAAAGTTGACATATTCTATTAATAGAGATATCAATCATCTTGATATTATATTGGGAAAAAATATGGATCTATGTTGTTACTCAATTATTTACAGGAAGGAGACTTTTTCCAGCACTTACCTCCACCATAATACCTGCCATCCTTTTTACCAAAAAAAAATCCGAATGGAAAGATGAAAAGTCAGCAAGTAGAGGAGAGTAGTAGTGCTGAAATTGAATTCATCCTCAAGTCTTGGTGAGTACCTTCATGAGGTGGACCATGCTTGCCACAAAATCTCACCAAGGTAACACTGATATACAGACTGCATTTATACAGTATATATCATGGACAGAAGTAAGTCAAAAACAAAAGATAGCTGGGCTGCACAAGACCCAGGATTAAAAAGTGCCCAATCCTGCTAGGCGCACTGGTGCCAGGACTGGAAAAAAATGACAGTGTAGAATCCTTAAAATATGGAAACTTTATTACAATGGGGCCAGGCCCAGGGGGAGGATGCCCCCCCCGTTGTAGAAGGAAGTAGCAACCCACTAAAATCACAAAAATGGATAGGCCAAAAAGAACCATAAAGACGATAGAGTGGACTTTTGAGGATAAGAAAATAATTATGTATTTTTACTACTATGCAAAAAGCCCAGAATTTCCAGACACATGATATACAAAAAGATTAAGAAATAAATTAGAGGAAAGAAAAATACTTCCACAGGAAAAACTGTCAGAAGCTTCAAATGAAAAGTTTCATTCATTAATACAACAGATTTTTAAAAAACAGTACATAGATCGAGAAACTTTGATCTTTGGAAAAAGAAGCATCTGAGGAAATGCGAAAATGTAAACAACAAAACCTAGATATTTGCGAAAAGTATAACAAAGAAATATGGACATGGGAAAGAAAGAGAGAATTGATATGGTGCAATATTTATGCAAAGGAGAAAGCCAAATTAATCAATATAAAGAAGACAGCCCCAAAGATATTCAAAGAGAAATATAGGCAAAGGCATTCAGATATGGAAAATTTAACAAAAAAATAATATCACAACGATGGAACTTAGAAAAAGAAGATTAGTAAAATAGAAGTTGACGTTATGGAGTGCCTGTGAAGTGAAGGATTTAATGTAGAAGGTCTAACAGATTACATCACAGTATGATGGAGTGAGTCCCCAACGTAACGAGAAGCAGGAAAATCAGGAGACATCTGAAGAAGAAATCTGGACATGGGAAGGAAAAACAGATTTAATATGGTGTAATATTTATGCAAAGGAGAAAGCAAAACTTACCAATACAAAAAAGCAACACCAAAGATATTTGCAGAGAAATACAGGCAAATGAATCTGGATATGGAAAACTTTACAATACAAAAAAAATAAGACAAAGAGGAAAAGGAGATTAGCAATGGAGAAGTTAAAGAAATAGAAATTGAGGTCATGATGTACCTGCAAATTGAAGGATTCAGTGTAGAAAATCTAATTCAGAAAGCACCACAGCAGGATAGAGCAATGGATCAATGGATATCCAAATTAAGGGGAAACCAGTGGAACATAAAGCAATTGGTCAGGTGCCATTTCAAAATATTTTGGAGCTTTCCAAAGGAAACCAGCATAAATGTTCACTTGAAGATAGACAGCAAGGGAAGGTACAGGAAACTGTGGAAACCCTGATGCAGTCAGTTTAGAGGAGTGATAGGCCAGTGAGTTCCCATATGACAAAGCAATGGATGGCACAGGATGAAATTGAAGAAAATGTGCCACAGGAAGATGCTATAGAGCTTTCTATAGGATGCCAGCAGTAAATGGAAAACAAGGGATGTGCCCTCAGTTTGGAAGAAAATGAGCTAAGAGAAGAGTTGTTTGATTTAAGATATATAGATATATTAAGATCAACAAAAGAAATAGATTGCAGGTCAATAAAAACCCCAAAAGTCAAGTCTGATAAAACAAATGAACACAGTAATTAGGACTGTCCATAGAGAGCCAAGTGATATAATAGAAGTAAACAGGATATATTACTGTGCAGCTAAATTAATAACTGATAAAGTTCTACCACAAGAGCACAGGGTAGAGAGGGAGAGGAAGGGGAGAAATCAAATACAATCATGGAAGTATCAAATAGAAAAAAACTATAAAGTAATTAAGACAAGAAGTGTCACTGTTAGAAGACTATAAAAAAGGAAATAGATCAACAAAAATACTAAGAAAGATAGATGTGACAAAAGCAATGCACAGTATTAGAACAGACCAGGATCTATCATGTACTACTGCAAAGAAGAAACTAAAATGTTCAGCACGGGTGGAAAATCTTAGAAGATACACAGATAAATATAAAGGAAAAGTAAAAAATAAGCAATTTATTGATGACCCAAAAAAGTTTTATAGAGAATTGGGAAACAAGTTAAAAGTAATTGAAAGACCGCCAAAAATTTAGAAAAACATGCATTTTGGGGAAGTATCTATAAAGATCCTGTGGAACATAACAACGGTGCTAAATGGATAAAAGAATAAGAAGTTTAAAGGTACAGGATATGAAATGGGATGAATTAACAGCCAGAGAGATTGAAACAAAGTTAAGAAAAGCCTCTAACTGGAAAACCCCAGGCCCAGATGCAGTGCCTAACTTTTGGTTAAAAGTATAAACATCTTCCCCCGAAGATTTAGCCATGAGTAAGAACTATAAATACGGGCACCCACAACACCAACCTGGTTAACAACAGGTAAAACAATGATCCTACTTAAGTGTGAACCTGCAAGCTACCCCAAAAATTGTAGACCAATAAATTGCCTTTGGACAATGTCAAAAATATACATGAGAACTGATGCCAACAGAGTTTATAGTCATTCAGAAGAAAACTCAATTATGGCAGTAGAACAAAAGGGAAATATAAGAAAGTCATATGAAACAAAAGATCATTTGTTGTTAAATAAAGTCATAGTGGAGAACTGTAAAAAGTGGAAGAATCTAAGTATGGCATGGATTGACTACAAAAAAGCATTTGATAGTATCCCAAATTCATGGATAAAAGAGTGCTTAAAAATGATTAAGATATACCCCACATTGATCGACTATATTACAGTGACCATGAAACAGTGGCAGACCACTTTGCAATTAAGCCATGATAAAGGACAAATTATTATCCTAGGGATAAAAATTCAAAGGGGGATATTCCAGGGTGACTGTCACTGTTGGTATTCTACATGCCCTTAATCCATTAAGCTGTAGAAAACAACAAAGTCTAAAGACTTTTCATCTTCTCTTTGTCAGTGATGTAAACTGTATAGCTCATCAGATGAAGAACTGAAAGCACAGCTGCAGGTTGTCAAAACTTTTTCAGATGACATTAGAATGTCATTTGGCCTTGATAAATGTGCAAAAGCAACTTATAAAGCAGGAAAACTGCAGCATCAGGAAAAAATCAGTTTGGGACAAGAATGTGATATAAAAGAACTTCAGCAAGAGGGAGTGTATAAATATTTGGGACTTGATGAAGGATCAGCAATAAAACATGAACAAATGTGAATAAAACTTAGTAAGGAATACTTTAGAAGACTTAAACTAATCCAGAAAACAGCGTTGACATCTAGCAACAAAATCCAAGCTATAAAGCAATTTGCTCTTCCTGTCCTAACTTACAGATTTGGAGTGATTGATTGGCACTAAAATGTGTTGAATAGATTAGATATTAAAACAAGAAGGATGCTTCATACTCACCAAATGATCTATAAAAATCAGTGCATACCAAGATTATATATTCCCCGTTCCGAAAGAGGGATGGGCCTCCTTGAAACTGATTACATGTATAGATCTGCAATCGTGGGACTCCACACATCTGCTGACCTTACAAGACCCAAACGTAGTGAAAGTTTTAAAACATGAGGATAATAAATTTAAGATGACTTCTCTCCTTAATCTAGCAGAAGCATATCGGCGTCAAGCAGGAATGGAAATCAAACTAGAAGTAGATAAAATTCAGGCAGCAACTGAATGTGTCAAAAAGCAAAATGAAGAATATAAGGTGAAGTACAGGATGAGAAGGCAAGAAATGTGGAAAACGCATAAATATAGTTGTAAGTATATTCTGGAAGAACCTCATGTTGGTCAGGAATGAACACAGGAATGGTTAAGGAGTGGCAAATTCAAACCAAGAGACAAAAGGTTAATATTGGCGGCACAAGATAGTGGGCTACATACACATTAGTTTACAAAGTCCATTGAACATGTGGGAGAAACAGACAAATGTAGTTTTTGCAAAACAGAATTGGAAACAGTCACACACCTCATTGCTGGTTACGACATACTAATGGAAGAAGGACTGTATACTGAAAGGTATAATAATGTGGTGAGACTGCTGCACTGGGGATTGTGAAAACATTATGGTACTGAAGTGGCTGAAAAACAATGGAGGCATAAGCCACAAAGTATCATAGAAAATAATGAAGGCTACATCACATGGGATCATCCATTACCAACAGTTCAAAAGATAGATGCTAGAAAGCTGGATATAGTGGTCCAAGAAAAGAAGACAAAAGTAGCATTGATCATTGAAATCACGACACCCAGCGACTACAGTGCCCTGCGTACAGAGAGACACAAAGTCATAAAATATCAGGATTTACAAGTGGAAACAAGAGCAATGTGAAAGAAAGATACCCAGACAGTTCCAATATTAGTAGGATCAATTTTCTTATAAAAAGAGTCTACAATCTTATTTAGATATGCTACCAATACATGTAACTCCATATGAATTGCTGGAGGAGTCATTACTGGGCACATTGCAGGTGCTGCAAAGAGCACTACTGGTTGACATCAAACAGTGATACAATACTAATTTCATGAACTTTAATCGTACTTTGACTTAGGAATGAGGTCCATTCCTGTCACGGTATTAGAAACCCAAAACATTTGGAGAAATTAAAAAGGGAGAAAAGGGTAGTGTTCACTCCCTAATTTTTGGTGTTAACACATGACTACTACCATTTTCTTGATGATTTATTAATTTTGTGGAAGGGTAGTGTGAATGAATGAGAATACTTCCTTGACTGGTGGCAGAATTCGACCTCTTTTTAAAGTTCACTTATTCTATTAGTAGAGATATCAATTTTCTTGATATTATACTGGGGAAAAATATGGATCCGAGTTGTTACTCCTCAACTGTTTACAGGAAGGAGACTTTTTCCACACTTACCTCCACTATGATAGCTGCCATCCCTTTTACCAAAAAAAGTCCACTGTTAAAGGTTAGATGGTTAGACTTTCTCATTTAACTTCTGATGAGATTATGTTTGACAACGAGTTACACCATGTGCTTATTCTTGGACAGAGGTTACCCTATGTACATGCTAAGGAAAATCAGGGTTGAAGTGGAGGGTCAGCGACACAACTATTTTGCACCCATTTTGAAAGTTGACAGAAAAACAAGTAGAGACGTGAACATGAGTCATAACCACTGGCAAAAAACATGAGGATCAGTTTGATGTGGCTACCCTGTTATTTGTATTACCATTCAGTAGTAACACTTGCCAGTACGTCAGTATTATTAAATTGTAATGGGATATTGTGTTTACGGATGAGATTAAAAAAATGTCTTGGAGTATCTCCTGTTGTGGTTTATTCGAAAGGGAAGAATATTAAAACTTTTTTGAATTGGCATTGGCAAAAACTTTGTTGACCCACAGTAATATGCAGAAATGTGGATTCTGTAAGATGTGCAGGTGCATTCATGGCAGCCCATATACAGCTGCTCATAATTTTGAGAGAACATTAGCATGTCTAGGGAAATGTAATTGCAACAGCACTTGTGTTGTTTTTTGGCTAGTTGCTGTTCCTGCAATGCATTCTCTGTGGGGAAAACTATCAGGAAGTTGAGGGAGAGAATAAGGAAGCATTATTATGATACAAGGAAAGAAAAAAATACTAATGCCCTTTATAGGCACACTGCTAATTGTCCTAATTTTAAGTAGTTTTCATTTTTTGTCATTGACAGAGCTATAGTGACGCCTTTGTGTGGGGATGCAGATACTTTGCTTAAGTTAAAGGAACCTACCTGGCAACTCAGGCTCAATGCCACAGTTGCACCAGGTTTAAATGATTATGTTTCACTGGTAAGTGTGTTAAAGACAAAAGCAGCTTTTGTACAATTAAGTTTTAATAGCATTTTAATAGTACTCATTATTTAATAGGTTCATAGGTAGGTACTAGGCTATCTGCCCAAAGGCATTTATAAGCCTAGCCGGAATGTGTTGGCTTTCGCCGCCCCCTTAGATTAGTTCCCTGTGCCTCTGTCCAGCACAGACATTGAAGTGATCCCTGGGGTAAACTTTCTGTTTCCCATCCACTTGTCAAGGTTTCTCTTGAAGAGGGTTAACAAGAAGCTCTGCCTAATGTAGACTGGAATTTTGTTCCAGAGCATAGGAAGTCTCTGGGGCAGGAATCTATCCCTTCAGCACATCCTATTTATTGTTGTGGTGAGGTTTAGATCCCTGGAGCGTGTGGCTCGGGGGGGATATTGTTTTCTTTAGGTGGAGCATGTCCATCAATTCTGGGTTGGACATGGCCTTGTACGTCAAGCAGAGATCACCTCTGAGTAGGCAGTATGCAACCGAGTACAGCTGGAGTTTCTTCAATCGAGCTGCATAGGGCATCTGCTTGAGGTCAGTGATCCTCTTGCTGAGGTACTTCTGTGGTCTTTCCAGTTGTTGCAGGTGTCTTGTAAGGTACATCCCAAATGCGGCACTGTACTCTATGATGGGTCTGATGAGTGATGCATAGAGGGGCCCAATAACCTCTTTCGATCTGGATGCAAACCCTTTTGTGATTAGGTGGGCCACAAAGAAGGATTTTCTAACCACTTTGGCAATGTGATTATCAAAGGAGAGGTTTCTACCTACTTGGGTCCCCAGATCCCTTATTATGTCTTCCGTATTTAGAGGGCTACCACCTATGTGGTAGTTTGTGGGTACTTTGTTTTTCCAAAGGGGATGACTATGCACTTTTTGGCATTTAGCTTGAGGCCATGGTTTTGATACCAGGTATCTGTCTCAGTGAGACCCTTTTGGAGGATGTCTGTGTCAGCCGGAGAGTCAATTATAGCCCCTAGTATGCAGTCGTCTGTGAACTTGGTCAGCCATAGTCCTCCTGTGCTTGCCTGTACCTCTGAGAAGCATATGCTGAACAGGAGGGGTCCTAGGACTGAGCCCTGGTGAACGCCACTTGTAACCGGTTTAGAGTCAGACCTAGCTCTCACAACTCTTACCATGTGGGTTCTGTCTGTGAGCCAGTTGGCAACCCATCTCGTGATGTAGGAGTTTATGTTTAGGTTGGTGAGCGTATCTATAATACCTGAGTGGGGAATGATGTCTAAGGACTTTGCAAGTTCTAGGTAGGCTGTGTGGACCACCTTTCCCTCTATAGGCTTGGTAACTGTCTCAAAGAAGTCCACCAGGTTTAGGAAGCATGATCTGTCCTTAAACAAAGCCGAACTGGGTAGGGTCCAGTGTCTGGAGGTTTCCAATGTCTCTGTAATGAGATCCATGATGATGCACTCCACAGATTTGTACACCAAGCTAGTCAGACTAGTTAGTTCCCAGGGTCCGTTGTGGCTCCACATTTGTGGAGTGGAATAACCGTTGATGTGCGCCACTCTGTGGGCACATAGCCTGTGGAGAGGCTGAGTTTAACCAGTGCATTTAGGTGAGGGGTTAGTTCATCTTTGAGCTCGTGTAGGACGCAGCCTAGGACACCATCCGATCCCATTGATGCTGTGTTTTTGGCTTTGGAGACGGCTGTTTTAACCCGAGTGTCTGTGATTTCAGGGGCACTACATTCTTCTGGTATAGTTATGGGCCCTTTTGGGGGTGAAGATTGCACTGAACCTGTCTGCCAGGATGTTGGCTATATCGGTTGGTTCAGTGTATTTTGTGCCACTCTGTGCTAACTCCGAGCAGATCTGAGAACTGCCACTTAGATTCTTGACATAGCTAAAGAATGCCTTGTGGTTATATTTGGAGTCCATGGCAATTTTTCTTTCGAAGCTAGCCTTGGATGATTTTATGAGGGAACGTAGTTTCTTGCTGATACTGATCAGGGATATTTTCCCTTCTTGAGATTTTACTCTTTTCTGTACTAATTTCCTCCTTCTATTGTATAGCTTGTTTATGGCAGGGGTCCACCAGACTGGTTTCCTTTTCTTGAAGGAGTGAGTCTTAGTTTTGTTTGGGATAGCACAATCCATGCATTCTTGTAGGTGCCCGGAGAGTACATTAGTAAAGGATTTTGCAGCTTGGACAGCGATATCCTTTAGCATGGGGGCTTTGAAACTTCCCACCTCGGTCTTACGTAATGTAAAGTTTGCTTTTGAAAAGTTTTACACAGTGGTTTCTTTTACTGGGGATGATGGCAGAATGTGGATATCCAGAGTGATTAGTTTATGGCCAGATCAAACCAGCGAGGGGTTGACCTCCGGTGTGGAACACCGGTCGCCCATGTTGGTGATGACCAGGTTTAATATGCTGTCACCTCTGGTGGGGGTGTTGACCAGTTGATCCAGGGCGTTTGAGTTTATAAATTCTAGGAAATGTTGGGCAAGGGAGTTTGTACTTGAGTAGTTCTCCCAGTTAATGTTTGGGTAATTTAAATCACCCAATATCAGGGCATTTGGTAGGATCTTTATGTTTCCCATTGTTTCCAGGAATGCGGAGTGGGGGTCCTGGGACATGGTGGGTGATCTGTAAGCTTTTACCTTAGGCTTTATCAATCGTGATCTGGTGATTTAACATTATTGTAAGCTTTACATATATTTTTTACTAATTTCCATTATTATTTTTGATTAAGCCGATATGGAGTGTGATTTATTACTCATGAATGGTTTAATTTATTCAGTTATTCAGCCTTTCATTGGTGTGGTCAACCTATATAAATTGCGTGGTGTTTGATTTCACAAGAATTACTCTGATAAAGTATTTTTAAAGGAAATTTTAAGATAAAAGCGCTCAGTATTCAATAAAACATGATATAGTTATGACGGTGGTTCCTGGCTTTTTCATTTTTTAGTCTTTGGTGTGTTTTGAGTTTTTGATTACAACTTCTTTAGCAACACTGCCCTCAGGTAATGGTCTCCATGCCTCAGGATTAACAACATGTAATAATTGTCTGGCTAAACCATGAGAATCATATTTGCTAACAGACACCATGTCTTCAAATGAACAATGTTTAATCTTCTGTTTTTTTATTTTTAAGCAACACCCTGGCGGAATACCAGCTTGGGGATGGCAGTTCAGCCCTATCAAGAAGTCTTTTTCCCCTGGTTAGCTCAAGAAATATCTCCCAGAGTTTCTCCCTAACTCAAAGAAAAAAGCTACCCCATGCCCACAATGGACACTAGAACAGTTGAAGAGGATGTATCTGACCTCCAGTCCATGGTGGCTGAAATGACCAAATCAGATGAATCCAGAGAAGAAAATGAGTTGTCTGAGGAACAAAAATTGGCCATTACATGTTCACTCACCAATGTCTGATGCACTGTCTGAGCCTGCAGTGGTGGCACGGGCTCTTTGTTATGTTGCTACTTCTTTTTAGGTACAGTGGGAGAAGAAACAACAGGACTGGAGTTAAGTATCTGTGCTCCAGCTGAAGAAGAGGTCTGAATTCTGGTAAGAGCAGCAGGAATGAGTCAGTTGGAAGATAAGCTGTCACAAAAGCGTACACAAGCAGTACACACATGCTTACACTTGCCCCCCATTGTCCCTTTTTTAGTGAAGAAACAACATAAATATACAAAAATCCCTGTCAAAAATACTCGTAAAAGTACTTGTCTACACTGCACACTGACAAAAACACAGGTAAACAGTCACAAAGTGTACACAAGTTCTATATACATACAAAATGTTTTCTGCACATTTAAAACAGTTCCCAATCCTTAAAATTCTCACAAATAAAAGTTTAAACAGTACACTTACCACAAAAATAGCCCCCAAAAGAAAAAAATAAACCCTTAGCTAAAAACAGTGGTCCCATACAGGAAATGTTATATTGTGAAAAAATACTGGGTTTCTTAAAGGGGAAATACCACTTTTAATCACTAAATAAAATATAGTAATACTTTCCCAAAAGGGCAACAATTTATGCATGGAAGGGTCCCCTGTGGGCACTCATCCACCAGAAATGAAGTTTCAAAGCTGACTGCTGCTATTCTGGAAACTTAGAGCTGCTTCCTGTCAAAGCAGCAAGAAAGTACTGAAAATTACTTCACTCTGACTGCTGATGTTCCTCCAGTAGGATGGCCAATCAGCAGTCCGAAAGAAGGTGTGGGAGGGAACCAGAGCTTTGCGAAGATGGCTAGTTACTGTATCCTTAGCAGGATACAATCCATACAGCCAAAAGTTTATTGCAGCAGTGAGAATGATGAAAATCCCTTTTTCTTTTCTTGCTTGTAACTTGAGCTGGCCTAAATACGGCAGAAATCATCCCTTAGCAAAGCCCAGTAAATCCGCCTATTCATAGATATAGAGACAGGAAGCTGAATGCTTTTCTCACCCAGCTCTGTTTGCCGCTAAGGCTGATCACTTAGGTACTCTGGTCCCAGGTTCCACAAGCCTCTCTTTGCAAACTAAAGACCCTTCCACAGACAGCAACAAAACTCATTCTCCTTGGCCTGCCATGGGCTTCTCTACAGCTGTAGAGGATGTCACTATTCCTTGCTTTTTGATTTCTGCAAATGCTACACCAAGAGGACTGAGAGAAGATTATGGGTGGTCTAAGGAACAACAAATGGCCATAGCAGAGTCGTCCAACAACATCTGAGGCAAATAAGGAGCCAAACAAATCTTAGAAGACTCCTTTAAATTTTTTTTTCTTTTCATACACTGGGGAAAGTAATGTTGCAGAGACTGACAGCTGCTTCAGATGTAAGCAGAGATAAAGATTTAAAAACAGAATGAAAGTGTGGATAATCAGTAAGGATAAAGGACTAAAAAGTAGTGGATCTTGTGTACGTATACCACAACAGGTCCCACACAAACACAATGTCCTTTTCCCAACACAATACACACAAAAAAATCAAATTTATAGTCATAAAACAAACTTTTTCCACAAAAAACGTTCAAAGAAGCATTAACAATACACTTCTACATAGATAAATGCTCATTTACTATCTCTTTGCCTCCCAAACACGGACACAACTGTCAAAAAATGGAAAAGTTTTTCACAAAATATTGATATTTTTTTAAAGGAATACTTCCCCAATGGGGGCTTATCTGCCCTGCTTAAAGACCACAGCTGACTGTCAGCAATAACACTACCTACTGAAGACGCAAAAAGATCTGAAGCTTTTAGCATGTCACTGGTCTTTAATATGGAGCTCCAAGTGGGCCATGAGCAGGTAAAGTGCAACAAAAGCAAGAAGAGCTTTAAGAAACTATCCAATGCAGGAGGAGTAAGCTGATACAGCTTAGGCTACTGAAATGGTGATTCATTAATGAACATATACCTTCCTTTTGCTTAAAAATTTTAGGTTTTCATCACCTGTAGGTCAGTGACTGCTGTTTCTCATTATTATTATTATTGATACTTCACACAGGCAGAAAAGCTTCCATGCTATAATCTTTAGTTCTATGATCTATGTAAATTGTTGCTTATGATTTAACAAAGTCTTTACAATATACTTCTACTTCATGCTGCTTGCTCATTGTGCAGTTTTGTACCAGCCTAAAGGCCCAGTGGAGATTCAGAAGTCTCTAAATGCTTGTACTGAACTTAATTGGAAGCTACTATGGGCTGGCTGTGAAAATGTGATCAGTTTTGAGGGCAGATTCATTTTACTGTTAATTATGGTTAATTACAGGTACTCTCAAGCATACAGGATCAGCTATGGATAAAAAGGATCACCTCTGCGTAATGACGTCATGCAAAATAATCAGTGCTTTTCTAGTTACCGCAGTGCCTGGCTTAACAGATTTCAGGAACAGCATATTTCAAAATACTTCAGGTGTCTGGTATTCTTGTTAAGCTTTTATGTTGGTGACAATGGAATCAAGCTGTCACCCCTAACTCTCCAAAATCTGGAAGTGAATAAACAGTCAGAAAGGTTATCGACAATAAGCTGTATGGAACATTTAATCATGCTAATGGCAGTCTTATTTCAAAACAGTCTGACACTAAACTGCAGCTATCTCATCTAAAATTTCTGTAGCTGCTGTTTCTAGAAAAGTCAAATTTGGTCAACCTCCAAAGAAAAGATGCTGCATTGCCCACGACATTTGTGTTGGCAGAATGAAAAAAATGATGGGGACTATTTTTCTGAATGTGATGTTACTGAGTTGAAGCATTTTTCTGGTGCTGGGTGAGCAGTAGAGGAAGAGATCAATACAAGGATTCAAAATGCTGCTAAATTGATTAGTGTGCAACTACCCAAAAAAGGAAATGTAGGATTAAAATAATTCTTGATTGTATTTAGCAGTACTGCAGCTAAGAACCATTATTCTTGGTGTTATTGCCTAAATGAAAAACCAAGTCACAATCTACTCTGTCACCTCCCCTCTTTCCTAAAAGATATAGTCTCAGAAGTGAAATCAGTGAAATCAGTCCCTCATTGACAGAAGCCACACTAAAATGTAAAATGAGCTGTAGGGAATGATTTTTATGGCAATGTAACTACCCAAGACAATAAATTGTATTGCTTATTCATTTATTTGATTTCTAGACATTTGATTACTGGGAAAGTCTGACTGGGCAGAAGCCCATTTTCAGCTGAGGTCCGGGGAGAAAAGCTCCAAATTGTTACAAAACATTTTAAGAATAATTTTACAGTCTTCAAAAATAAAACAAAAACATCTGCAGTTTAAATCTATTTATTTATTTTATTTAACATTTGTTTGCCAGGACACTCTGACTGGACAACAAGTGTCCATTTTCAGCAGAGTCCTGGGGAGAAAAACTCAGTTCACAGAGAAAAGAAAAATTTACAAGACAGACATTACAGAGTAGTAGCATACATTAGTAAACAATAAGGATATTCCCTCTTTTGGTTAAAAATACAAGTGTACAGAAAATACAATGAGAGTACATAAGCACCTGGTAGAGCATTGCAAGATATTTCACAACTGAATATGAGTATATAAATGTTTAAGCATTCCATATATACATTCAAGCAAATATACATGCAAGAGTATATATACATATATATGCATACACATACACACACACACATACACACTATAATATATATATATATATATATATATATATATACACACACACACACACACACACGTAAGTACATACACTCATATATAGGTTATTGCTCACACATGGATAGGTATAATTAGATGGTGTTGTTTGTGTTGTCCAGGACAGATGGCGTGTAGAAATAGTAAGCGGACGAGGCTTCAGGGGGTCAATTACAGATAATAAATAATTATAACAAATTAGACACAATATAAAAACATTGGTTTTATGAAATAATTTAAGTTATACTGCAATCATTTAATACTTAGAGACATTTTAGACAGCTTGTAGAGAAATCAAAGGTAAGTTAGTCTAATACAAACAGGAATTGCAATATGAAGTGAGGGAAAAAATGGGTTTATGGTATACTTAGAAAGTCAGGGAAGAGAATTTGATAGAAGGAAGTAAATAAGTGAAGACGGAGGAGTAAGGAGGTGCAATGAATGAAAGGTTACTTATTCACATTTAGGGATGTAGTTTAAAAAGTCTATGTTACAACCAAGCACCGAATCAAGGTAACTTCCTTGCAGATTTAGAAGGCCTTGGTTGGATCCTGCTGTTGAACATAACTATTGCGAGATGGCATTTAACTCTTGTGAGAGGTTACAAATAAGTCGTATCAACTGGTTTTACAAAAGATTAATATTTTATCAGTGAACTCAAGCATTACTGAGGTTTAGGGGGTGAGGCCTGGGAGGTGTGTCCCGCACAAGCCTCAAAGGCATATCTCGAGAAGCTCTACAGACTTTGGAAGAGCCATAAATTACCTCAAGGGTAAAAATAAATCTAGAAATACAAAGTTGCTGTGCGCAAAAAAAAAAAAAAAAAAAGCCTTTCATCCAGACTAGTTAGAACAGATATTTCTGCTCTAAACTGTTTACAATTTTTATTTCTTCACATAGTTCAAAGCTTAGCTAACTCATCCCTCTAGCAATGCCAAATCCACTGACTGCAGTTACTGGTAAGCCAGACAGGAAACCAACTGAGGTTTGTCCACCTGACAATACCACAAAAATATTTTGCTGGAGGCCACTTTCAGTGTACTTTAACTAAGCACTTGTCCCTACTGCTGTGCAATTTGAGAGTTGGTGTATAGAAATCAGGAGGCTATGGGGCCTTCTCCACACAAGCAATTTCAGGGAGCTTGTGTCCCTGCAAAAAAGCTGTTCACTAAAAGTGGCTTTCAGTGAAATGTTTTTGCAGAAGACTTTTTCTTCTCTCTCATCATAAACCCATTTACGTAAGCCAATCCTGGAAGCCGCTTTTTTTCTCTCTCTCTCTCTCTCTCTCGGTTCAAAATGATCTCCAGAAGGAAGACTAAAGTGCTCACTTAATAAACCTATTAATATGCAAAACACTTTTTCTAGTCTTCTGGAAGACTGCAAAGCTAGTCTAAGGTTTGCTGTTATCTTTTCTGGAAACTGTAAAGCTAATCTAAGGTTTGCAGTTTCCAAAAAAGATAACTGCAGACTACTGCCACGTTTTCCTCTCCTCTCAGAATTATTTGAAAAGGAAATAGTACAGCAGTTAAAGGATAACCATTTCACTGATGAACAACTCTTACACAAGGCAGCATAGTCTGAGGACCACTTTCATCACATCTTCTCATCTGCATACCTCACTGTTAACTTTATCTTGGACAGCCATTTATATTTTATTTTCTCTTTCTAATATTTGTTCTGCTGCTAACATTTGCACCTTTATTGCAAACTACCTATCCCGTTGCCTAATCTGAAACACATTATGTGTGAAATTTGTTTGGTTCAGTTTTTCTTTCACATATTCCACTAAATGTATGAGTTCTGCTTTATTTGAATGGTGTACATTATTTCTGCCTTGTGCTCAGAAAGGCAGAAATAATGTACACAATTCAAATAAAGCAGAACTCATACATTTAGTGGTGCCCAGGGACTGTGGTGGTGCTGCGGTAGCGTTGTCGCCTCACAGTTAGACGTTGCCTGTTCGATTCTCAGTTAGAGCGTCTTCTGTGTGGCGACATGCGTGAATGGGCCTTCCTTCGTGGAAGGTTGTGCGTTAGGCCCGGCAAGCCAGCACGTAAAAATCTACTGCCAATCATTAGCGGACCGGAGTTCCACTGTGGCGACCCCTAACCGGGAAAAGCCGAAAGACACAAATTTCTGCCTTGTGATCAGACCAGTAGTAAAAAGGGTTCATGTAATGAGCCTACATAATATTTTAATTAATTAATTAACTAATTAATAAAGTGGCATTGATAAAGACTGCTTTACTGCACACCTCTACTCACCTCAAAGAGAAAAGTGTCTTACTTCAAAAGTCATTTGCTACTCTTTTTGGTACTAAAGAAGCTAGTATCTCAAAGAAGGCTAGGAAGTAATTTGCTAATTATCTGAGAAGGGAAGCTTAAAGGTCATGTTAAAAATTGCACTGTTAAACACTGTCTAAATAGATATGGGAGTACCACAA